>NW_002060972.1:183236-250644 GCF_000150275.1 Trichoplax adhaerens
GCATTTTTTAATGGCTGGTCTCAATCAGTATCTGCGTCTTATTGCGGAATTTATTCTCGGAGTATCTATGTCACTACACGATCTATTTTCTTACAGTACTTTGGTAACATTTAAGTCAAAGCTCTAATTTTAGTATGTGATTATTGAAACTATTCTTAACTTTGAAGCGGCTTTTACTAACGCATTTGACATACACCGTATATTTCTTAGCTATTTTGCAAGCATACATTTAGCATAAAATATAAGTAATGTATTGCAAACCTGCAATTTTCTTGCAGATATAAATGAATGTCAGCAAATGAATGGTGGCTGCGCGCATGATTGTATCAATACCGTTGGTAGTTATTACTGTCAATGCCGGTATGACTATATTGGTCGAAATGATAGTAGTCGTTGCCTTGGTGAGTATACCATTGATCCAAGTTTGCAGATACATTTTATATTGCATATACTAACTATGGTAGTTTCAATCTACAAATAGATATACACTATGAGTAGAAGTTACAATACTGTATCAATATCAAACTTATATTCTGAAATGATTCATTGGCGGCTGCTAATATTTCTTTGATATTAAGAAAATTTCTCCTTTCGTGCTTTAAATATTTCCTATCAGGCGATTTAGTGTTATCAAATACCGCACTCTTACGCATACCTTAGCTTGTGGTCAGATTGATCTAATACTATCCCAGTATTAAATATAATTAATATCAGCCGTGCCTGTAGTTTTAAGTTTATTGAGATATGCAAATATTGATATATTTCCAATGTCTTAATTTTTTAAGCAATACTGAGTTGAAAATTTTATTTCATCACAAAATTACTTAAATTCTTTGATTGAAGATCCATGCACAGCCTACCAGACCATTGCCGATTCTACACGTTTGATAAAAAATCGACATTTAATTCCTTTACGCTGCGATGGAGATGACATTACACCTAATTGGTATCGTTTAACCGGCAGCAATGGGAGCAATTTTATGCTTTCCGCAAATTGCCCACCGATCGCAAGATGTCAAACTGTATCTACGGGTTGGATGAATGGATCACATCCTAAAGGTACTGATGTTGATCATTTGATATGTTATTATAAGCAATGCCTTTTAAAACATACTATACAACCATTTTATTGTATCTATTATCAATAAAATGATTCTGGCTAAGAATAAGAAACGCTCATTGTTTCGTATTTATAAATCTGACAGTAATATAACTCATACATAAATTAAAAAGCTTAAATAAAGAAAATAGTAAGACGGCAAGAGGAATATCCGTTTTCAATTTATGATAATAGTAACCTTAATCCCATGCTATTGCTTATAAAAACCAAATTCATGCGTTTCGTGAGGCGAATCCTTCTCGATTTCACAGTATTTCACAAATATCAACAATAAACATAATACTTCTACTTATTTACGATAGTGCCAGGTTAATTTCGATATCTATAAGTAAATATTGGCTTTCAAATTCATGAAGGCCGAATATATTACTCATAATATTCCAAATTATATTTTTTCTCTGTGAAAGAGATCATGTTGCATATTTGATGGTTAATTTTGAGTAGTAAATCTATTGCAGGGGGTGTTTCATGCTTTTCAACGCGGCAATAGATTCTTAATTATAATTATAACGCAAATAGTCAATCAGTATGGAATAGAGATGTTGCCATGCGACTAATTTAATTCCTAGCGCATACCTTGCATATTTAATTTTTCTTTATATAAATTTTATTATTGTGCTTACTAAAATAATTATTTACATAGTTCAGGATGGCATCGTCAATAGAACAATCTGCTTCAACCACAACAGCCAATGCTGTTACAAAACATCTGACATTATGGTAAAAAACTGCAATCAATATCAGGTATATTACCTATCTCCACCGAAAGATTATCCTCTCTGCTCCAGATATTGTGCCAATCGTTGGCGTAAGTTTAGTGACATATGTTTGTCAATGATATATATAGCTTAATACAACCGATTAAAATTTGTAGTAGTCATTCCATGTAAAGCAACCCTATAAGATTATTGATAAATTGTTGATAGATCCGTGCGATCCAAATCTATGCCAAAATGGTAAGTGTACTGCTCGAAACTCTACTGCCTTCCAATGTCAATGTTCACCTGGTTTTACCGGCAGGCTGTGTGATACTGGTAAGTGATACAAATTTTAAAAATTTTCACAACATCAACCAAGCGGTCGATTCCATATTCTGCTTATTTTTATATTGTTAAGTTATATTCAACAATCTTACATAAGAATCAGTAGATTTAATTCAATTGTACAAGGATATCGTTGCCTAGCAGAAATGAAATTACTTCACTTTAAAATATTTTGTCATCATTGAAAGTATCGATGTCTTAAGTTGATTTTAACAACGAGCAAATTTAATTTAAATGTATTAAAGGTGATATAATCTTAACAGCAATTTCTGTACCCAAAATTACAGTTACAATTCTGATTTCTTGACATAATCATGATCTGCAATACAGTATCCATTGATAAATTTAATTGTGCGCTAAGTTGGTCGTAGAATCGTCTTGCAATATTACAAGCAAACTCTACTTCATGACTCCAAAATATCAGGATGGATTCATTTTATCCATTATAGCGGCTGTCTACTACGATTTTTTTCTTAACCGTGTGATGTTCGTAATTACTTTAATTAAGTTTGAATAGGGGAAAACACCTGAAACTAACTCAAGATGCCAGCGAGAATACTATTAGCCCTATTGATCCGCCTTTCTTTATAAAATAGCTCATTACATTATTGTCTATACTTGACCTGATTTTGCTCCAAGTAATAAATCATACCTTCAAGAAATTCACTTCATTTATTCGTATAGTATTAAATGATGAACACGATTTATTGCCTATATTTTAAATAATCTAATTTTCGTTAATTAATTGGAATTTTTCAGCTAATTATATAATCAACCACACCGACAAAAAGTAGGTTATTATAATCATTATTCCTTTCATAATCATTCTCTGCTTTACTATTAATCTCATTTAGAAATTAATGAATGCTCTTCTAATCCTTGCCTTACTGGAGACTGTATCGACAACATTAATCATTACACTTGCCAATGCTCACCCGGGATGACTGGTACCAATTGTGACACAGGTAACTGTATTAACTGTTGGATCAGCTTAAATAGGATTAAATTCAACTGCAAGGAAGATTAGTTACCTTAATATAACTATAACATCGAATCTAGATAAAAAATTAGTTTATTCTGATATTGATAATAAATAAATCGTTATTTACAAATCATTAACGTAGAATAAGGCAGCATACATGTATAGCAAGTATAAATGCATAATGATTGAGTACTATTTGCTCAGCAGATACTATACATGAACATCTATTTTTATTACCATTGCAGATGTAAATGAATGTTTAAACAAAAATGGTGGATGCAGCCACCATTGCAAGAATCTCTATTCCAGCTACTATTGCACATGTCCTGATAACTTAGAACTCCATACCGACAATCATACTTGCTTGGGTATGTATCTTAAGCTATCATTTAAATCAATCCATAGTTAGCTAAAAATTAAAACTCACACCTCCAATAACAAACACGGTTACAAAATTATTTGCAATAGAAAGTATTATTTTACTATTATGATTATATTTAATCAAGCCTGGTGTCAATATCGATTATGCTTTATAATGATTGCTCTTTTATTATAGATCCTTGTTCCGTAAATCATATTTCTTTTAATAATACGTTTAATCAATCAAGCGATTTTATGAAAGTATTTAAAATAAACAGCCAGTGTAATTCTTATTCGAGAAACTATAAACCAGCTCGTTGGTATGAAGCTAATCTCCAAGATAATTGCACCAACTTAGCAAACTGGATCGATATCAACCAACAACAAGGCAAATGCACTGTAGTTACAAAAGCAAGCAACTTGCAATTAACTTCGTAACGAAATTCTCCATCATTCTACTATCGTATATATAATTAGTTGCAGTATGAAATTACTATATCATAGAGTATTCCAAAATAGTTTTCATTATAAATGATAATGACTTTTATTTTGATTTCAATCTTTAGTCAATCGTGACTTAAACCTAAAAAGTCGTCTGATCTGCATCAATTTTGGTCTTTCAACTTGTTTTAAGACACTGTCTATGAAAACGAAATCTTGCGCCAATGGAAAAGTAATTTATAAAGCAGATCCATCATCAGCATGCATTCTGAATTATTGTAGTCAAGTCAGTGATCCAGGTACGTAAGTTATTATTTCAATGTGTTGCAGATAGAAAGTTAGCCTTATGATGATCTCTAAATCGATGGATTAATTGATATTGAAAGATTACTGTAGATCGTCTCCTTGTCGTCAGGGACAGTGTCTGTCTACAGCTTCTGGTTATCAATGTAAATGTTTTCGAGGATTTGTTGGATTAAACTGTCAATATAAAGGTAAAGAGATCATTTTCGATATAACTAGTTAGTCACATTGACAAAATTTGCTACAATAGAAATAACTCTTCCTTTTAGAGGAATTATTTAAAGCAACAATCCTTATTTTCCGTCAATATTATATATAAATTGTTTATTATGACAGTATCACAGTTTAGGTAAAAATTGAGATCAGCTATATAGTTCTCCTGTAGGTTTCTCGTTCGTCTTAAAACTGAAGCTGCTTATTAAGCACATGCATGACACATCACATATTCCTTTATTAATATGCCAAAACAATATTCTGTATGCTAGAATTGTCTCTACTCTTACAATTAATATCATTAGTTGTCTGTTAAATAAAGTGTTTACTGACAATAATAGTTTGATTATTTCAATCAATGAGCAAACTAATTGATAAAGGTGCGACTTCAATATTCATCCATTTCCATTAAGCCTAGTTTTCGCAATTGATAGGAAGTGAAGCTTCATGATTTCAACTCTAATTCAATAAGTACCCTGCATAGGATATAATGACATATTCGGAAAGAAAGAGCTGGTTTATTGTACTGCTTCATATCATTCTAAAATAAAAGTGCCTTCAACATTAGAGTATTTTTATTAGCTTTGCTGTAATACTTCAGTTACTCTTTCGCATTAGTCTACCTCTATTTTACAACAGAATTTCCTTCGTGATAGCTCATTACATTGTAGATTCTAACATTTTTCGAACCATATCTTTTACACTGTATATCCGCCACTTTAGATTCTTGCTCATCCTTTCCTTGTCTGTATGGAAAATGCGAGATCACTTACAACGGCAATTATCAATGTCGATGTTATCCTTACTATACCGGAAATCGTTGCCAAACAAATATGAACGGTACGTCATCATCAAATGTACTTCTACTCGATTTACATATTTTACTTTCAACACTGAATTGATTGTAAGTCGTTTATAAACCGAAATGACAATAATAATTGCTGAAAACTTGATCTATCCATGTAGTTCATATTGTTATTCATTCAATGTATCTTATTAGTTAAATAATACTGGCAAACAGCTAACAAAAGTTTTTACTTCTTTCATCAGCTACCGAATATTGTCTAACCAAAGCTAAATCTTGCTATGATATTGCCATGCAACAGCCAAATAAAAAATTACCCAATCAATATTACGACATCTATGATGACGGAACTAGCAACTTTATGAAAGTTAAAAAATGGCGCGTCTACTGCGACTTTAACTCACAGCCTGGTTTTGCTTGGACTTTAATAGATTCATTTTCTTTTGCCAATAGACAGCATCCTAAAATAAGGCGTTCATTTCCGTACGATAGCCCCATCAATCATGAAAACGTAAGCTCTAAGCCATGGCCATTATATCGCATGAGTCGCGAACAAATGTTATCTACCTATCATCAATATCAAAATTTCAGTGATGGAGGGCTATGGCGAGCAACATGTAATTTTAATTCCCTTTCTTTTCCTCTTCTAACCGATCCTGTCGATTATATACAAAGTTCATTTCTACGATGGAATATATTGGAAGTTGGTACAGCAGATAGATGCCAATATATCGATTACGTTAACATTCGCGGCCACCTTTACAGAAATACAACACATTTTATTGACACGGGAACATCAGAACATTTTCATATCGAATCTAGCTTTGGCTGTTCTGATAAGACAGTTCCCGATTCTGTCTATAGTGAAGATAATTTTGGCCAGTATGAAAGTTACAATAGATTGTTTACTTGTAGTGCCAATGCAACTAGTATCTCAAGTTGGTGGATAGGGACAAAAATTCAATAATAGCGGAATTCTGTCATAGGCATCGTCAATTGATGAAGAATTCTGTCATTTAGCGATAAGTCCATCATAATTAAGAAATTAGTAATTTCCATCTATCCTAAAACTCCAATCTGTACTTGTAGTAGGCACATTATGTAAGCCTTCAAGCTGTTATATTCTAGTATAAAAATGCTTGGAAATTGATTTCATAAAGACATGTGAACAAGTGAGATTTCCATTATAATAATTCAATAACTGCCACATGCATACAGATATCTACGATGTACCGTGAAATTAATACTCTAAATGTGCAATAAATAAGCATCTTGAAAATCATCCGCGAGATGGGTTGCATTTTATTCGTGTTTATTCCTTTTTCTTCCATCTTACTTCCATTTGCAAGATATCAACTGTTCTAGAAGATCACAATGGTCCGGCAGGTCTTACTCAATAATGCAAGATAGCTCCGTCTCTTTTTCTTTGAAAATAATGATATTAACTATCAGCCAGTATTTTATAAAATATGAATGTTTATCAGTAAGATCATTTGTACTTACATAAAAAGTAATCTAATTAAACCAAGTAGCAAAAGTAATCATACCAGTTATACAATTTAGGTTAAAGTTTATTCAGTTACTCGTATGTTGTTTTCCTCTCCTGTATGATTGTCGTCCGTACTGAAATTGATGCTTTATTTAAGTATGTAACATAAACAACTAAAAAGGAAATTACAAAAAATGGGAAAAGAAAGATCTCACCTGCCAAACTGCTTGATATCTAAAATAGAAAGATCTTACAACACTTCAGCTACTACATTATGACTGCGAAATTTCTATTTTATAAGGTGATATTTATTAGGATAGCTATAATAGTAATGGCAGATTTTATTACTCATTGAATCTTATCACTATCATTCTACATTCGTTATTTTTGCTTTTATAATTCTTGTCAGTATGGAATTTTGTATAATTTTTAACCATACCAGTTACCGATGCTAACTTGATAACACTAGAAATCGTTGCCAAGCATTGGAGATCGAAAAGATGTATGAGAAAGGTATATCATTACGAATGAGCAATTCGACTTAATTTATTTTAATATTGCATTGATTGCAAGTTACTAATAAGCCAAAATAAATGCAGGTATTCAAGAAAACTGAATATAGCCTCGCATTTTTTATATTCAATTAATTGATTGCACCTCACCAGCTAAAAATGATTTAAAAATAGTCACGAGAAATGTTTATTCTTCGATCAGTATCCACATATTGTCAAACCAGACCCAATTCTTGTCATGATCAACTTGATAAATTAAGAAGGAATGAAAAATTGCCATATCAATGTTGCGACGGATTTATTGCCAAGATCGAATCGATCTCGCGTAAAAGTGTAAAAATAGATATGCTAAGTTGTAAGATGAAACTACTTTAACAACTGCAAAGTTTGTACACTATTCAATTTCATATTTTATACAGTAAAAAAAAGGCTAGAGTAGACTTCTCATGGAAAGAAACTTTAGCAGAATTATTATACTATGACAGTATGGCAATCGTCAAGTTATTCGTGGCAGTAAAAAGAGTGAATAACTCTTGAGGTATGATTATCGTAGCCATATCATTTCTGTTCGCTTCCAGAACCCTAGTTCTGAGATTACTTGAACATTCTGTCATCACAACCGCTTTTATCCTCGACAAAGTATTAGGACGAGCTTACGCATCGTAACAGGCAGAGATAGGACAAGCATGAATAATTCCTAGTGGAAATCGACTGCTGCTTCATGATTATTACGATAAACATTGTCTGAAATATCATTAACAAGGAACATTCTGATAGTATCAATACAATTTAAATTGAAAATGGGCCGCTGTCATTACCACAATCTGTTTTAGTATTACAGTAACTAAATTACGGAAGGTTATAACCTTTACTGGCAAGCTATTGACACTACAATAAATCATTTTAAGAGGCTGAATAAGCTAATCATCCCCAAAATATCGCCATGCAGCGTCTATTAGACGTCGATTTGACATACCGATACATTAATAGCATTCCAGCTATTGTTATGTCATTGCAGAATGTAGACGAAATAGATCAACTCTAGTTGATGATATCATTGCCCTACACAATTTGGTTTTATTTTCCCCTTAGTAGCATTGGATTTTTTCAATTTTTTTGTTGATGAACTTTAGAATTGTGAAGAAGAGGGATTTACTGCAGCTTCACTCTCTCACATATGAACATAAATGGTGTTTCTTACACACTAATTTGCAATCAGCCATCGTTGTCCGTACAAAAGATGATGAGGTAAACCAACATAATCGTAACAGAGTTAAACAGGAAATGCAATTTATTAATAGCTGTAATCACGGTATTTCTGATATCTATCTGCCGCTTCATTTTAATACTGCTAGAAAAGCGATGAAATCATTCACACCAATCCGTATCCCAAATGAATATAAGATATACATTTTAGTTTAGTGTAGTAGTTTCAGCGAATTACAGTAGTAATTGAAGTACAGTAGCATCAAAAAAGTAGGATAGTTTCCTATGCTTATAATCTTGTATCATGTTATAGATTTGCTCAATTTTAATAACTCAGATTTTGAGTTGGAAGATTGCGAACCAAAGGGGTTGCAAACCCAAGCTTTTCACGAGTTTAATACTGCTAGAAAAGTGATGAAATCATTCGCACTAATCCGTTTCCCATATGAACAAAAGATATGCATTTAAGTTTAGATTTCACTGTATGTTTTTAAATTCGTGATCTCTTTTACTTTTAACTTGCCAATTTAATATACATTTATTACCGGTACTCGTTAGATTGGTAAAATTTTCTCTATGCTTCACTCACTACCGCATTAAAGGATTTGATATTATCTGTTTGTTACACTATGGAGTACAATGAATATTAGCCACTTTATATGCTATGCTATCGAAATAAAAATATGTGTATGACAAGCATTATATCAACTTCAACTTTATTTAGGAACCTTCTGGATTTAATGTCCTTCCCTAAAAAATGTAGCAGCTATATATGCAAGAAATATTGTACTGTGCTCATAGAATCTTCATGCATTGATGAACGAACTACTGTACACGGCTGTAATCTACATGAAATTATGTCTATCATATTACTTACAATCTAGTGTTAAAAGAAACTTTTTAATAAAGTGAAAATATGATGTAAGACAACAGGCAATGAGCTAATTATTTTTGAAATTGTAATTGAAGATAGTGCATTTACGATTCTCTCCGTTAATTCAATTAGTAAATGTAGCGAGTAAGTAGCTAATTATTATAAATTTTTAATGAAGACGAAGACATTTATGAAAGTTGCCGTTTTTCAATTAATAAATATGCTGGTAGAGAGTAGGACAGACGATCAATATAATTGCTAGCATTCTAATCACGATTTGAGTCACAACAAAAGCAATTAAATAAATAAATCATAGAATGGCAATACTTCAAATATGCATCCTTAATTAGTTTGTAACTTGTACTGTGATTTTTGTACATGGACTACATCACTTAGCCTTACCGTAAGAATTCCCGCTATGTAACTTGCACCTCTATTATGATGCGTAAGCTCTTAAAGGGTAGTTTTACTTTATGTGCATTAGGAGTTTCTGACGAGACTATTAAAGGCTGGTATCTGAAGATCCCTTTTTGGTTAGTTAGTCGGTTAGACAGTCAACTAGTTTATCAATTGCTATTGAATTGTAAAGATTATAATCTTGGGTGCTAAGATTTCTTCAGTAATAAATAGTAGTCAATCTCTGACTACCTCGTCTACACTGTCAGTGACTCTTTGATTATACTATAGTATTCGGTCGTTGGAACTGAATTATTTGGTGATGTAGCTAATCTCGTCTCTTTAAGTCAGTAAGTGGCGTTCTCCGCAAGGATTGGCATGTGTAAACTAATTTGTCACTAGTGGTGTGTGACAACCACATATATATGGCAAAAGGTATAAAGGATGAGTAGTCAGTTAACTGATTACTTCCTTTATTTTACTGTATTAAACTGTACTCGAGTAAATATTAATAAAATGTAAGCTATATTAGTTTTAGTCTAAATAGCCTTATATTGCGTGGTATAGATTAATAGATTAGTCTTTCACCGTAGAACTCTACCTACGAAACGTATACGTAATCTACTAAATTAACGTAATTCGTTGACGAAGACTACTTTGCGATAGCTAGACTATCTCAGTTCATGTTTTTCAAAAATTCATTATATATAATTATATTATTAAAGCATCATATTAACAAATACATGATTCAATCATAGAAGAAATCGAAATTTTATACTGTAGAAACACAATAATTTTTTGTTAATCATAGTAATCGCTGCTTTTAATGACATCAGCTTAGCATAGATGGCCAGTATCAAGTAGAGAATAGACATAGTTTCATAGAATCGCTGAATTTCAGAATCTAGTATGCTAGTCTGATTGGACATTTGTAAATAATTCATTTTTAGATTAATCATAGAAATTTTTGCGGCCTGCCTCAATTAAATCTATATTAGGAAAACTATCCAAATTTTATACTGCGAAAGAAATGTTATGATAGGGGCCAGACATAACAAACTCACGTCGGTGCCAATGGCGTAGAACACCCATCAAGTGTATGGTAAAAATTTTTGTATTTATAGATTTAAAATGATCATCGCTTACCTTAATTATGTAGTAGAGAGTCACATCAATATTAAATATTAGGACAAAAATACACTTATGTAGACATAATATAAATATAAAAATGGATAAAAAATTAGGGGAGCAAAAATTATAGCAATTAAATAATAAACTAAGAACACTTACTAGCATAAATGTGATAAAATGCAATGTTGGCACCATGCTATTAATGCAAGGCAGGTAGGATTGAAATTTTAGCATGAAAGAATGGAAAAGATATTGGTTTGTAAGAAAGTTTGAAGACAAATTAAATTATTATTCTCCCCGATGCAATTAAAATTAAATATCTACATCGACTATGTTTTAATAATAATGGATGGTACAAGAAATAAAATATTTTGTATCAGTAAAAAGAACAGAATTTTATTTTAATGACCTTACAGCAATACACGTATCAATCTGCGAAATTAATCAACAAGGAAATTTATAATAGCTAGTGAAGCGATTTCAGCAGTCATGACTTCTGCAAGTGCAACAGTAAAAGAAGTTAAAGCACTAGGTGACAAAAAAATAGTTGATAGTGGAAAGTAATAAAGTAATTATAGATGATGGCTGGTATAATGGAGCGAAGAAGGCCATAGCTGACGGCCATATAAAGATCTGCGGTTGAGTAATACTCTGATATGATTCTGAATTCCTGAGTAGAGAGTTACAGCTGAGTATTCAACTATATTTTGTATAGGTAATATGGAATTGTTGTTTAGAGTTTATAAGATTAAAGGGCTATTGATCTTTTTGCTTAACATTAGCGATCGGCAGTGTTTAAATAACCTATATTTGTGATAAGGATTGCTAATCTTAGGTTAAAAGCCCAATCATTACCGTTTGGATTATTTTATTGCTGGAAATTTAAATTTAAATTTTATCATTACTACAAAGTGAGTGTCTAAGCTTTCTCAAATTCATCGATTACAGAGAAAAGCTTCCCTGGATTTTATTTCCCACCATGAGGTAAATTTTCGCCATCTTGAATACATTATCACATTTCCCTTAACATTTACGAACGAACATTTACAAACGTAATTTCTCCATGGTACACAATATAACCTTTGTTATTGAAGTTATTTATTTATTTTACCCTTATTACAGTAATCTTTCATATAATAGCAACATTAACGATCGATTTTTTCGCTGTATTGCTTGATGACCTCGCATTAAAGGCAACTATAAAAGGGTTCGCCATGCTAAGGGTAGCAAGAATTTCGTTACGACGTTTTCGTTGGTGTATTGAAAGTATCGATTGCAACCAAATTATATCAATTTCATATTCGAACAAGAAACACTATTAGTATTGAGCTTTTCAAAAAATGTCCAGAATTCTATTTTCAATGCAGTTTGCGGTAAGCTGTAATTTCGTAATAGCATAACCTAGGCAGTATGTCTTCGTATACTTGAAGAGCTAATACTAAGACTATGGCAGATATATTATTAGAGTAACACCGTCTAGTCTATTTGTTAATCGAAAATTTAAAATAAAGCTATCATAGTTTTTATCTAATCTTAAATACAACATACAATTTTCTTACATTTTCTTATTCTATCCTCTAGATTTTGAGTCTTTTCCTTACTAGCTTGCAAGCCTTAGGTAATGTAAAAACAAAGTGTTATCTTCCTAGCTGCAACAACTGGAATGTAATAAATAAACTACTTGTATTTTGGCTATAGCTTTGACATTTGTAATTTGCTGCACTATCAAAACCTATAACGTCTATTGCAAAATTAATTTTTCATAAACTTTTCTACTCCATTTTCTATCCTTTTAATTTTTTTACCCATATAAAATATAGTTTTTAATCATGATAAAGAAAATCTCATAGAGCAAAATGTCACGGCTCACACATAAAATGCTTCCGCTGTTGTCAATTTGCTGTTCTTTATCACAGATATACATCAGACTAAGGATTTTCTTGCAATTGAATATAGATTAGTTAAATTATAATTTTAAATGTCCTTTTATTCGATACATTCGTTATTTAATGAAGACTTAGATGTTATTCTTGATATCATTACCTCTTTTACAGGGGTTGAGCATTGCTAGTTCAATTCATACTGCAACATAGGCACAAAACTGTCCATACATTTATTTATTTTTTATTTCTTGGCGGTCCAATTAGTATATTTGCAGATACACTAACCTAAGCATTTTATTGTTACATAGCTTTGAAGTTTAATAACAATAATACATCAACTACACGCCAACAAATCTCATACATTTTACGATCGTAAATACCTTAACTATCCGATTAAGATCAGTTTCATTAATGAACTATTTTGAGAGTGATTTTCATACCCATTGCTATTGTAGGTTAGTCGATCAGTTGTGGAGCAAGAGTAAAAAGGGCGCTCGTTTCAGTGCTTTGCATTCTCAGTTTGTGTTCAGATAATATAGTAGCTTCCTTCCAATTAATATTGAGTGGGTTATAATATACAATTACTTCAGATTATTTATCTTTAAAATTCTACTAAATTTTTGCTAATTAAACAATGTATTTAATAAGGCTACTGTAACAAATGCTTATCAGGCTGCAGTACGGTAGGGATAAAGTACTTACATTAGATGTTAAGTACCTTGTATTTCTCAAAATATTTTTCGAATAGTACCGATTTTCATCACGGTGATAGTTTTGTGTGTAGATGTAATGAATGAGATAGATTATTATCAACTTGATTCTATTCTGATGACTGACTTAATTTGAATGATATCATAGTAAGAAATACTACCTGGCTTCTATTGTAGCCATAACGTAACTTATTGTGGTTAGTTATTAAAATTATACATTAGGATATCTTCAAACCACATGACAAAAACTGCGTGCATAATTTCGACAAAATCTCTGACTCAGTTAATGATATTGCTGTAATTCAAAGGCAACACATTGATCAAAATTTTCCTTTAATTTCAATTTGCAAACTTTATTATAAACAATAACTTAAAAAAAGATTACTTAAGCGAATAAAATTCTCTATTATAATTCTTAGAAGATCCATGTTCCAAATCAACAACTTTTGTCAATGATTCTATGGCCCAAAATCTCGATTTATTACCTGATAATCAGCTAAAACGCCCTAGCTTCAACATTTCTAAGCAGAAACATTCTACTTTACGGTGGTATAGAACCAGTGCTCCAAGAAATTGTTTACCTGTGGCTAGATGGATTAATAACGACTTGCACAGTAAGCTCTTACGGCTGCTGTACTGCTATGTTTGCATCCAAGGGTACCTTGTTAACCATACGATTCAATAATTGTTTACAATTGATCTAATGCATTTGTAATTTTTGTTGTACTATTAATATATCATCTAGAATCAATATTAATAGTAAATTACCTTAAATTGCCTTGTAAAAGATTGATAGGCTGTATAGCATTCCAATTCTTGAATAAATATTGCAAAATATAGCCATAATAGAAACCGTAAATTTTAGTCGATGTCTGATCAGTAGTTCCAATGCGTTAATTCTAATCTATTTTATAGAGTCAAAATTAAAATTTCTTTCATCGATATTAATTACTGTATCAAATACATATCCAATGGAACTTATTCATAAAACTAGATGTTGATTACAGCCTTTAAGAATAACAGTAAACATAGTGATAATTAAAGTTTCAGATCTTGCAATAGTTTATAAATAAAAACAGTGTTAAATGTGCATTGGATTTCTCTTAGCTAATTAATAAAGTATCATAAGTTGAACAATCGTCGCAAATTCATATTGATAGCAATTATTACTGTAGTTAAACTAAAACAGACATTAAACAGTTGATTCAATATCATATTTTGTAAGGTAGATAAACAAAGCCATCAAACCAATACGCTGATAAATTTTTTAATTTAACTAAATAATAGATTTATTTCTTTTCAAGCTGTACTTTGCTCATTGTATCTTTCAATTTTCTATCATTAGTGACAGGCACTTCTTATAATTTAATTTACTGTTTATTGCAGATGATACCGGAAGAAGAAATTTATGTTTTCACTTTGGACAAGCACGATGTTTACGTAATATTTCTATTGCCTACAAAAAATGCTCCGATTACATGGTCTATAAAATGGATAAATTATCCGTGTCTTACTTAAGTTCTTGCAGTCATGTTGAAGGTATTTTGGATTTTAATTTAATTTATTTAGCTATCAGAAAACTCATAAGAAAGACAACTAGAATATTATTCATCTTCAGAACAATGCTTAATGTTTAATTTAAATCTTTTCATATCAAAATAAGATAATTGCAATCAGAACCCTTGCCAAAATGGAGGAAAATGTAAATTGATAAAAGGCGGCACTGGATATCAATGTCAATGTCGACTAGGGTATCACGGAAAAACTTGTCAGATACGTAAGTAACGAGGAATTTGTAAAATATTCATGCATATAATTAAATGAATTAAAGCTTTACGACTTCGTTCGACGTATCGCAATAGTATCAAATGTTAGTTTGTGGATAATGCAATATTTTTGACAATGTTGTAGCTTTCAATGTGTCGACAGAAATTGAGCTAGTTATTATTGAAACACTGGTACAATATCTGTGCCAGAAAATAGACTCTTTATTCGCTGATGATAAAATTATTACATGGGATAGTTGCTATAGATCAATGTGTAAGCTGTCTTAAAAGTATCCGAGAAAAACTAACACGGCAATAATTGCACTGTATGAGATATGAGTCAGAGTTCGGCTATTGTAATGACCGAGTAATAGTTTTTTACTATTACTGTAGGTTCGCTACCTCTAACTCTTAATCTCAATTATTTAAGTTGAGCAAATCCTTATCATATGCAATAAACCGTCACAGCCGAGAGAGTAGTTTTAAACTACGTTTACTATTCCGCCTGAGCGTGGCAGTGAATTCTATTTTCACCTCTCATATAATCAGTCGAAAACGGTTAAGATAAATCGGATAAACGGACTTTAGATTATTTTTACAAGCAATCATTTCCATACAGAATTATATAGCATAAGCTTACATCCTATAGTAAACGTATTAATCTAATGTTATTAAAAAACAGAAATCGACCCTGGTTAAGATGAAATAATTAACTTTCAACACGTAACTAATAGTTTATCAATATCTATATTAGAACGATAGGTTACACACATATATAGCTATCATCAAAATAGCATAGATTAACATCATTGAAATCATTGCAGCTATATATATAGTTTTAGAGGCATAGAATGCATGCAGAGAATAAGATTGTAGCATTAAATGTAAAATATTGAATACTATAAGTATCGAGTACAAGGAAATAGAGATCTATTCAAAGAAACATGTAGGACAAATTTCGTCACTCTTTCTAGATAAAAACTCAACAGAAAAATCGTTCAGATAAAGAATATAATTATCAGACATTGCTCTAGTTGTGATCGAAATCGCATTCAGAAATTCATTTTCTGTGCATTATTAAAGTCTTTTAATTAATTTAAATTAAATTGAGGTTTTATAATTAATTCTACACGGCATAAAATCATATAATGTAATTCTAGATTATTGACATATGGCATCGATCATTTTATAATACAGTATTTCTAAGAAATTTTACTAAAATAAATTTTTATCATGTGTAATTTCCAGGTTCTTGTTGCCCTAATCCTTGCCAATTCGGTCGATGTATTACCGAAAGAAATGGTTATTATTGTCAATGTCAAGCCGGATATACTGGAAATTACTGTCAAAAAAGTAAATGATACTGTATAAACATTCAATTTTCATATTTACACGTTAATTTCTCTCAGGAAAGATTTGATAAAAGTTTCTAATAAGAAAGATCTTTATATTTGTATTAGTAGATGCTTTATCCTGAGCACCGATATAAGTGTAGTATCGTAGCTTTGAAAATTTCATTTATTTCTGTTTATCAGTTTTGTAATTTCTCATTTCTGGTATTTCCTATTAGCCTGACAGTGAAGAATTTGCTGCAAGCATTACTTGCATTAACGTATTTATTACGGAATAAGGGTAATAATATGCTTCATCTTTAAATAACTGCAGAAATTTTCGACCCCTGCCAATCAAATCCTTGCCATAGTGGCGTATGTATTTCTGAAAATAATACCTATAAATGCCGATGTTATCCTGGTTTTCACGGAGAAAATTGCGAGCGACGTAAGCAAATTTTCGTAAAATTCTTGTTTCTAGCAGCTAACAGAAATCATTATTAAACTTTCTGTAAGCTATAATCAAGATAGACCAGAATAGCTGTATGATAGTTGATTGAAGATTTTAAGAGAGTCCCTTAAAAATGTCACACAGAAATCTATACCTTATAGTGATGACTTAAATATAGGATAAATTCAATTTTGATGTTCATTTACAATTGAAATTTCAGATTACTGTCTACCTAGTCCATGCCAAAATGGTTTGTGTTCTGCAAATGCAACAGGTTATAAATGTATCTGTAATACTGGATACTACGGAAAGAGATGTCATTTGCGTAAGTACCATATTCAAGAGTTTTAAAATCTCCAAGAAATAGTCACTTTTATATTTGTATTCGATTTAATATAAATTTAAAAAAGTAACATTTTCTGTCATGCTAGATTACTGTCGTCCTGATCCTTGCCGACTTGGCATATGTGTTGTTAAAACAGATGGCTATAAATGTCGTTGCTTACCTGGATATCATGGAACGAACTGTGATAGAAGTAAGTGAATATACATTAATGCACTTTATATTAAGCTCAGAAGCAGCGTATATTAATAAGAGTTTCATAAAATACTGAGATTCCTTAACCCAGAGTCAAACTTACTACATCAGATATACAGTATTGCATCCAGCAGTTTATAAATTGGCCCTTTTCTGAATTGAAATTTAATAAAATTAGAGATTACACTGTTTTTCAGATAGCTTACGAATAATAAAATTGAAACCAGTTGCGTTAGAAAGGCATATGTTTTTAAACTTAGAGCTTAAGTACATTTTGCCAAAAATGATACGACGCAACATAGTTTCAGACTAATTCAATTCTCATGATACTGTATTCACGTTTAAAAATAACGCCTTCCAATTCTACTGCATACATTGATCATAAAAGTAATCCTTGATCGTCTGCCGTACCTTGCTAGTTATAGTTCAGCTAGTTATATGAGTGAGCTGACACATTTTAACTTTTCTACCTTACCATAGCTGCAGGCCTAGGCTACATTATTTCAATATTAGGACCTTAGAGAGTATTTCCTTAACTGTAACTGTAGTTAAAGGCATTATCTTTTTCATTCATCATGTAAATTTATTTCTATGATAGTAGACTCAGAGTTGTCTCAATTATTTCAGAAATATTACGCCACTCATTCTAGAACATTAGGTAATTGTCTTTATACTTGTTGTTGATACTATAATTCACGTTTGTGACTTTATAATTTTTAACTAGGTTATTGCGATTCCAATCCATGCATTCATGGTAAATGTTACAAGACAATAAACGGTTACCGCTGCCAATGTAAACCTGGCTATTATGGTGAAGGTTGTCAAAGTAGATAGAAATCCATCAGTTACTATTTACATGCTGCTTTCTGATAAAAGAATAACAATAATAATAGCTGCAGTACTTGAGTAAATTGTTAAAGATTATCCGAGATCGTAGATTATAGGCTCGGCATATGATGCAAATATGCCTATTTTAGTATTGAATGTATTTTATATCGAGACAATCTATTTCTTTTTACTAGCTGCAGACTTCATCGAAGAGCTAAATTAGTATATTGCTGTAACGTACTGTACTGCTAGACAGAATAATTTGTACATTTGATTGATTTGTAAAAACGGCAATGCCGTCCTAAACTGAATTTATTGATTAGCTAAACCTATTTTCAGATCACTGATCATGGTTCTGTATAGCAAGAGCGTCTTACTTGCTTATACTATTGGAACTCTTGATTAAACTTTCCTCTATAAAACCAACATCGTAAAGCTGTTGATTCACCTTTCACACACGATATTTTATAAGTATTGATTATAGCGTGTTGATCGTAATTTATTTGCTACACGCTACCGAAGAAGTAACAATGTTTACAGTTTGAAATTAAAATGAAATTATTAGTACGTGAGTTATCTGAACAACTAATAGATTATTGCATAATGATTAGATTTAAATTAATATTTATGAAATTTTAAACCTTAAAATTTTATGTTACTCTTAGTGAATCATTTATTTGTGCTTTATATTTTCTGTATTACATAACTGAATTAGAATATTGAGTGGGTTAAAATTATTCTTTAATCTTAAAGATTGTAAAATAAATGTTTAAATTCTTGGGTAGCCATATAAGCACGCCCATAAGAACAAATTTAAGGAGAAAGTAAAAATTTAATAAGAGAGTAATCGAGTTTTATTGCACAATCTTATGGTGATTTAGGACACCGGTGCTTTATTCAACCCTTGTTAAAATAGTACACACGTTATATTAACGAAATAGATAAAATTATCAGTGCAAACAAGATACTTTGTGAAAAATGTGAATGAAGTCAATTTGCTTTGCATTAATTTTAGAGAATTTCTCGGCTATCGTTGAAAAACATGTTACAATCTAGATAGCAATAACAGGAAAATGAGATGCTAATTGAATAATTTCGCCTGTAATTTCGAAATAGGCCGCCATGAATCTGGAAACCAACTAAGTGAAATACTTTATTATATGCAATATTAAAGATCGAATATATCGTATACCATTGATGCCTATCACTAAATCTTATACCGTAATCTAAACAATCTTTACTTTATTTATTAAATGAGACAATAGTTGTGTTCTTGAATAATCTGAAAAGTAATGAAAAATCTATTGAGTACAATTACTTAGCCAATTCCATCATCATGGATCTTATCAGGATCCAAAATCAATCTCAGTGTCAGATTCTTAAACGAAATTAATTGTAGTAGTAACATGAAAACGCTTAAACGACAATAAAAGTAAAACTTTACACTAGCGAAATGACAGAGCTAAGTTGTGAATGGATATAACTCTAGCATTAAACTTGATGATGCCGATTTAGAACAGAGAATCGGTGTCGAGTTGAGTTCAAATATAGTTTCATAAATTTTTGAATTTTAAATCTCGCATACTAGGAATATATTCAAGTGTACTGTACTCTATATACGAGTAAACACGCCATTTTAGAATTAATTATAAAATTTTCAGCTTTCTGACTGAATCAGAATTAATTTATAGCAGGTAAATGTATGGCGATATTATACAGCGCATAGAAAATTGTGATAGTTACTCATGCATAACATACTTTACCGATGAAAATCGCATACAATCCATCGAGTGTAGAGTGCAATGGTAACATTTATATAATAAGATTTTGAAGTGATCATTGCTTACTTTGCTTAATTAATAAATAGCTTCATATATATTATAATAGGTATGTTTTTTCACATTTGACTAGAACTGATTATTAATTATTTGCCTTAATTATGTATTAAATAGTCTTATGTATATTATGATAGGACTATTGTATTTATGCCATTATACAAATTTAATTGGGCAAATAAACTCATTAAAAAAAAATGAACTGATTATGTAGTAGCATAGAATACAAAATCGGCATGGTAATTGCCGTCGGATGGTTAAAGTTGAGATTATATTGCCAAGCATGGAGAAGGCTAATGTCTTACATTTAGAAAATTAAAAGATAAACAGTTATTCCGTTGTATATGGTATTAAATGATATTACTATATGAATTTTAATAATATGTATTGTACATGAAGTGAACTATCAGGCAATAGCGGATACTTGTAGGAGAGAATTCTTTTATGATGATATTGTAACAATACACGCCGTATTACAATTTACAAAATTGTCTCCATGTGAAGCTATGATAAGTAATAATTCACATACATTCCGATTATTACGTGGAAGAAAATTCAAATTTTATCATGACCAAAATTCAAGTACTTCGCTTTATTAGCCTATTAATCATGCCGATAAGTTTTAGGAGCTATTTTGTTTCCCGCTATAGGTGCAAAACTTTTGTCTACTTGAAATTAATGCAGTAATACTTATATCCCCGTAAATATACTAAAGTCACTATAGAACACAATATAACCTTTATTATTGATATTTATTTATAATACCCTCGGTAATCTTTCATTCGTTGACGACTTAAATTATAACATTTTGTTTGCATTCTCGATAGGTCCCTATTACAGGAAATTGTGAAAGGGCTAATCATGCTAAAGTAACTAAAATTTTATTAGACATTTATTGTTGGCGTTTTCAAAGTGTAGATTGTAATCAAATTGTATCAATTTAATATTCAAACAAGAACACTATCATCATCTTGTGCTTTTCAAATGACGTTCCGGATTATATTACTGCTGCAGTTTTGTGGCAAGCTACAGTTTTGCAACAAAATATGCAATTATTTTTTGGGTAAATACGCATTTTGCTAAAATTTCACCTCGCGACTTGCCTCTAACTTCTAATAATGTCTACGTGATAAGAGAGGAAATTATAAACACCATTTGCAATCAATTGAAGATTGTCGATGAGTCATCTGGCCATATTTTAATCGACGGCATTTTTGGTAGCGATAAAACCATTGCTGCTTGCCAATCTATACACGAAGCGTCAAAAAAAGGCTATTTTAAATCAAACGGTTGTTATTGGATGAATGTTGGTAAGTTTGTAAATTAGCATAATTTACAATTCCGTTTAACGGTTTCAATCTTGAAGAAGAATAGCTGATATTGGAACTGCATTTATTTTAATACATAAAAATAGTTGTGTAGTCGATGAAATCGAAGAAAGATATAAAATATCATTCAAACTTAGACTTCTGCTTAATGATAACAAGTGCCTAATTTTCAAATTTCCATATCCCAAGTAAATAATTGAAATAGGATAAGCGTAGACATGCATTTTAAATACCTTAAAAGAAATTGATAATCGCACACTGTATACCATACTGACATTTAGGTGCTAATCGTTACTTCTCTGCTCAGGTAATGTATCAAATAACGAGCAATTTGTTCAGCTCAAGATACTGGGAATAAGTCTTGGTTTAAAGTGGCAAGAATCCTTTCAATTTATTTATGAAATTTTTGCCTGTCTCCGTAGTTATGTACGAGGTGACTATTTTGTCTTCCTTACTCACTAAATTTAGCTAATATTAAGTTACACTGCGATACTGATAATAAAAAATTAACTCTTTTGGAAATAGTCAACTATCCGACATACTATTTTTTGTTGATGGCATCTTGAAGAAGAATCATTACAACTATTTGTCGTTCGCTAAAGAGTCGATTGCGACTTCACGGTTTATGCATTATGAAAATGAGATGAGCCATCTGTCACAAAACAGCTTTCGTGAACGTACCTTAAACTACTATCTACTCTTATGGTTCTCCGACTAACTCCGGAGATCCTCAGTAAGGGAAAACTAACTTATTCCTATACTATAGTAATCAAGTCAAAATGATAGGTTTAGGTTAATCAATATCTTCATTACTAGCTTGCTTACGTTTGTACCAGTGTACTCTACGTTAGCCTTAGTGGAACTGAGATTAAAAATTAATAATAAAGCTTATATACAGTTTCATATGTCAAACAAATAAGATCAGTGCTAATCTTTCACATTAAATTATAGAATATGCAATACAGGCTTACTATAGATTCGACTAGATCGAGTGTTACATATTACTTGCCATAAATTAATATTACTAGTGCAAACTTCCGTCGCTTTGCTGACGGTTTACGATAATGTGCTCATTTAACAGAAAGTATTATCATTTGATAGACCTGTCAGAGGTTCAGTAACTTTATACTGTATATCCACGCTGTATATTACTACGATAATTAATAACAAACTCAATTAACAACTAGGTTGTTGTCGAGATCGGCAACCTCCATAATAACATTATTACGCATATTAGATCAAAATATTATTCATTTCGGGGCGAACTCCGTCACACCATCATTGCATCCGTTTGCGGGTTGGTATTTTAATTGAATTTTTGTATCTAATATGATGTTATGTTTGATGAATGAATATTAAAATAATAATGCCATTGGTACGGCAGTACATACGAGTACATTAAACTTCACATGTATAAAGAGAATGTTTCTATAACTAACATCATAGTTGTTTACTGTGCTATGTTTTTCCAATAAATAAATCAGAGTTCTTTTAGAAGAATTTAGAATTTAGTTTCACCTTTCAATATAAAACAAATCTAATTAAGCACACGGAATTAAAGATTTATACTACAGATAATTTCTATCAATTTATTTTCACATTTTGTTATCAAATAAAAGATCAAAAGCAATTTGATGAAAAATTAGCATTATATCGAATGCTTTTTCTGCGCATAGAAGCAACTAAGCTATGATGAATCGATAAAATTGCTAACACTACGATGCCAAGAGCATAATACTCAGAATTTACATGAAAAACAAGTTGTTAGGAGAATCATTGAAAGTTGTGATGGGCTACCATTGGCTATTAGTTTAATTCTGGGCCTGTAACTGAAAACTGAAAAAGGCTGAGTTAGAGTAGAAGCGACCCTTGAAAGTGAATCAGTGTCAATGAAATATGCAAATTATAGTTTCAATCTTCACGGAATGCTACTATTAAGCCATGAATCGCTGAAAAATAGAAAATTATTAAAATATTAGGCAGTTTTACGCCAGTCGATATTCCTATTCAATCTATTGCATCAGTTTGGGGCCTCAATCTAGAAGTTATGAATCAGATCTTAGAGGAAATGAATGACAAATCATTACTAAAATATATGAAGGAAAGCAGGTAAGCAAGAAGTTTAGAATTTATTACGTTTCTGATGTAAAAGTTTTAAAATTAACTACAGTGCCTTAAAAATTTCCAAATTATTCTTCTTGTTTGTAGATGACTGTAAAATAAGTTGTATTAAATAGAAGCAACGTTATGCTATTCTATATTCAACATGTAAAAAACATAAATTTTCACTGTATTCAGGATATAGCTAGTTACCTTAGCACAATGTAAGGTTGTAATAAAGGCCTAGAGGACTACTTAGAGCCTTTACTTCTTTAAATAATGTGACTTTTTTAACATTAATAACATTCCAGTTATTGCTCTGTTGATGTAGAATTTAGACGATATAGATCAACTGTAGGTGTTGATATCACTACCCTACGCAATTTGCTTGAATTCTCTTATAAGTGGCACTTGATTCTTTCAATTTCTTATATTGAGAAAATAAAGAATTATGAAGAAGAGGTATTTACAACAACTTTACTCTATCATGCATAAATATCCTCGGTGATTCTTGCTCTGTAACTTGTAATCAGCCATCGCTATCGGTACGGAAGATGAAGATGCCAACCAGCATCATTATGATAAAGGTAAACAGGTAATATAATTTAATGGACGTAATCTACATTGCAGAAGTAGGATTATCATCAACATCGTCTATCTAGGTGCATCCTCAATCATCAAGGTGTATCCTTTACGGTATTTTTCATGGCTTTGCCCTTAATTACAATGGCCTTGATAGACATTACTCAAAGTATTAAAGTAGAATTGATTATGCCAACTTTGACTAATTACAGATAGTCAACTTCCCAAGAAGATGGTGAAAAACATAAGGAATTACTAAGATGTTAAACTGACTAAAACAATACATGTTACGGTCAAAACCCGATATTCGGCCAATACGATAGTTTGATAGTTTGTATGTGGACAAGGTAGAGGAGTATGAATGAGAAATTCAATTTGATAGCAACATTGGGTATGCTAGCGCTATGCATACAAAGATTGAGCTATAAGAATGTTGATCATATATATTAATATGCTCACTGACTGGAATAATAAGGTCTTAAATGAACTGAATGATAATCAAATGACTAATTACGAATCGTATGGTTACCGCATACTGTTTCTCTATTGAAACCTTTAAATGAAGCAAAATACGTTGCAAAACCGTTTACCATCACTTGTTTGACTTTAGCAGTGCCAATAAATGTTCTTAAACTATGGTAAGCTCTAAAAGTGTTTTCAATTTACCGTTCCTAAATTCTAATTTTATTTGCATGATAATAGCTCAAATTCAAAAAGTAATTCAAAATAATTTATTGTTGTTTCTTTCTTCGCAAACGGTGCTGTTACATTATTCATTAAATTAATGAAGTCAAAGTGAATAAGCTGGTCGCATGACAATCGAATAAATTCCTTTTCCTACTTTCCGTTCCTATCTCACTCTTTCCGCCTTTTTGACAGGCAAATTTATTACTTACTTTCTCTTCATCAGCTCCATTACACCATTAGTTTGTGTATCAAGAACTGTGTATCCCGTCTTTCCCAATAGATCAAGCAGGAGAGAACTGGTACGGATAAACGTTATCATTCAAAATTAATTTTTTAAGTGTTCATCCCAAATTCTCTATATTTATTTTCTTCCGTGTATTATATGCTGCATGTTTGTCATAAGTTTGACGCCCCTTAATTCCATTCTTAACTTAACATTACTCGATAGCCCATGTTCCAGTTTTTAACCTTCGCTTGTGATTTATTTTATTCTGATACAGTATTAAATTTCATAATTGAACTTACGTATTGAAAGATATTTGTTTTAAAGCCTAATATTTCTTCACTAAGCATCAATAATCATTACAAATAATCTATCCTAGATAGAACAGCGCTTTACAGTACTTATTTTCATGCCAAAGTGCACTTCAAGGAAGCGAAAAGACATCCAAAAATGGAGCTAATACGTTAGCGTAAATAAATTAGATTGCCAACCCACTATCTTAAACGCAGAGATGAAAACACTTTTTCTTCCTAATATTTTATCGCTTTAGTCTTAAATAGCTTACAGCGAATTTACTTTAAGGGTTTATGAATGATAATTAGGGGTTTATATAGTCCATCAGTTTCTTCGAATATGACTAGTATCATTTTGTGAAGTTGTACGCTCATGGATAACTCGGTAGGTGACTGCAATCATTTCAAGTTATAAACACATATTTAGGTATAACTTTATCAGTACAATAATCTAATCTATGTTTTTCTACTCACTATTCCAACATCCAAAGATCATGCTGCACTTAGTTTTCAGTGGTCTGGGTCAGGCACCAAGCAAATGCAGTGATTTCAGAGTTAGAATTGTTCACAAATGGATCTTATTTATAACAGACTATTTGGCCTGATAAGTTGTCCTTTTACTACTATTTCGACTCGATAAAGCGTACACGATTGACATAAATTTAGCGGATTCTTCACGTATTTATGTCACAATTTCACTTCTGCGACAAGGTAACGTACAGTAAAAGTCTATAAGTAGCTACTGACTTAAAACGTCCTTTTACTTAACGTTAAACACACACAGCAAAAGACTGTAAAGATGAAACTTTTATTAGCAAAGATACATCTATAAATTTTTACCACCACTGAACTCAAATGTTCCCGTTTATATTGGAAGCTTCTAATTTATAAGCAACTACAGTGTTCTTATTATACCTTACTAGGAGAAACATCTCGAACTGAGATGTTCCTTACATAGCTTTTCTATCAGTAAATATTTTAAATCTCTTACTCATACTTAATCTAAATCTAAGCTCGTAGGTTGTCTAATTCAACTATCTTCAACTAGAACTTTAATCATCTTACTGCTATCTATCACACAAGAACAATTAATATTGAATATGCAATGAACTATTACAAACAACATCCATGTTAAGGCATTACTTATCTTACCTAGCACTACAAATATGGATATTCTCCATACTAGCTACTACTGTACTTAGTAAACTATCCTAATGACAAGGCAACACCGTAATAATTTAAACATATTATTTGTCTCAACAAAGGATACAAAAATAATAATTGTAATGTATTTGTGATGTTACTATTATTATTTAGTTGTCTTACTGCAGTTGATGGCTTATAAGAAGTTAAAAGAAGACTATTATTCTTATAGCCACTCAATATTTTTTTAAAGTTAATGCAAGTAATAACTGGCTTTGATGAAATAGAGTACGAGTGCACAATTTTAGCGATATATCAGGCCATACTAACTTATTTCATTATCATAGTTTGATGCTTTGATGAAAATATTTTTCATCTTCTATGAGTAACATATGCCAATATTAGCTTATGTGCGTGTATCCAGTGCGGTACTTCTTGCATGCATTAATCTTTATCTTTGGCAAGCTCGTTGTCAATCGTTCTATTTCTTGCATTATTCAACCTTTGTTCTGTCTAATCAAATATTATATACGGACCTATTAGAATTGCTAACATGTATTATGTAGAAACATATCACGTTGCCGTCCTATGTATCATTCGTTTATTAAGTATAAAATGGCCATTCTTACAACTGCTGACTGCAGTCATCGCCAGTGCAAAATTTAAATTATCAACATTCAATGGCTACCAGTAGAACTGAAATGTTACAAAACGCTTATATTTTTTTTTCAGCTGAAAAATTAACCTTAAAGTAAATACAAAATGATCATTTTAGATTCTTTCTCCATCGTGCTATAGCGACCATATCAATCAGTCTACTCAAAATTTCAATTTTTGCTCCTAATATTACCGCAATTGTCAAGTTTATCCATACAATGAAATCAATTAAATGTTTATCTAATGATATAACAAAAAGTTTAGTCTAAAAGAATCATTGTAATGCTGTAAAAGAACCATAACTGCGATATCTGGCTGAAACTACAGTTATCCTCTAAAACTTAGTATTTCATTTTCGCCATAGCTAATTTTAATTCACATCTGGTGTACGTATATACTGTATGTAATGCTCCAAATTTATCTTAAATTGGATCTTGCATATTTTTCATTTAGGAGTAAGAACTACATTTAAAATGGTTGTAAGCAAGTATATTAAAAGTGTGATCGACAAAAATTATTTAGAAATAAGGGCAATAGTCCCTTTGGTAGATATATCGTATGATTTGCGGGCTATACAAATCCTATCCAATGAAGAAGTTGAAAAGCTAAGAGATGACTGTAAATCTGACAAAGAACGAGCCTTTGAATTCCTAAAAATACTGGAATCAAGCAGTGACGAAAATTTTTATCAATTCTGCAGCTTACTAAAAGTGAGTAATATTCGAAATGTTCAGAAACTTGGCGAGCGATTAGAAAAAGAGGCCTATAAAACTACAGAAATAAAAGGTAACCTTATTGCTTGTCAAATTAGGTATCCTTTTCAAAGTATTTATAACAAGCTTTCGCTAACTATTTCAAAAATATCGCTAATTATATGCTTTACATTCATTACATATTTTTATATTAATTTAGAACACTCTAAAAATCATTATCAGGTACTGAATAACCTACATCAATCAATAGAAGGTAATAAGGATCGTATACTGCTGTAACGTAGAGTTCTGGAATTTGCATAATTCGTTCTCTGTTTTACAAATCAGCCGATTGTTTTACTATGGAATTTCACTTTGTGTATTCCATAATTAAGATTAATGCAGATGCAAAGAGGTATCTCTCGGTTTTATTTTCACTCATTGTGCACGTAACATCGTTCTCTTTGTATCTAACTGCTAGAAAATCCTATTTTGCATCCTTTTCGCAACATGATATCCAAGTTGCTCGATTGGAATTCACCATCCTATACATCATCCTCACTAATCGGTGTGTTCTCTAACATTACAGATATTAACAACTCGCTTTATTTTTCTTTTCCTAACTTGCATGAGCTGTCCAGTTTGTATATAGCCTGAAATCTCCCAATAATTTATTAAATTTGCATTCAGTTAATAAGGATAATATAAGTTCTCAACGACAACAATAAATCTACGGTATAATTATGGTCAAAGTGATGGTTGATTAATATTATAATAAGTTACATCTTTCAGAATGAATACAATTAAAAGACTACTTTTAAGCTCACGTAGATTACTATACAATTAATCGTTCAATCCGAGAATTTCGTTGTTTGATACAGGATTGTAATTTTAAGATAACTAGCTAACTACAATTTCGATCTAGATGGGACTTTGGAATCAAGTTTCAATTCTTTGGATGAAGATAAAATGCGATTATTTGAGCAGTTGGCTGTATTTAAGCGAGTCAATATTCCCATTCAATCTGTTGTATCGTTATGGAACTGCAATCAAACGAAAGCTCATCTTTACTTAACGGAAATGAATAATAAATCATTACTTACTTACGAGTATGATGCAGACAAGTAAGTTTAATCAAGTTTCGGAAAGTTAAGTTAATTGAGGGATCTCCAATTTTGTAATGCGAGATATTTAACATACAAAGCATGACCGAAAGTGTAGTTGCATATGTATTTGGTTATTAATATGGAATGTACAGATTTAACGAGTCTAAAATAATTTAATAACTATTTTAAATTCATTATGGCTGTATTTGCACGTCGAATAAGCTTGATGTAGCTTGCTTTATTCAATCTTTTACCTACAGAGCATACTTTTTTATCTACCTATTAATATACTTGAATTCTATTTATAAAGGAATCATGATAGTTACGATAATTGGTTGTTCTAATTTCTGACTACATAGGCTTCTATTCAGTATTAATTCTCCAAATACTGTACAGAATATGATCAATCGTTAGTTATACAGTAGGTTGATAATATTGCGCCATTTAGGTTCGTGTAATTTTTTATCGTTTTAGTAAACGACGTCGCAAAATACAATTTAACTCCAGATGTCTTTATTATACAACTCTGTCAATCTATATTATGTATTGTGTTCTCTCCAGTAGTCATTACATGAGCATTGTCTAATGCACAGAAGATATTCTACACAGTAAATTCAATTCTAAGCCTCTTCGATTAGGCTCTCAGATTTAGTGAACTCCTTTTATTGAACTAGCTATCGGTCTTTTCAATTTGCTACAATTTTATCTGATAGTAAATTATGATTATGATTACGTTTGACGGTAAATTATGATTTCCTATTCTCTAAAGTAATTTGTTTCTGTGATCCAATTGATCTGAAATTTCCATCCTATATGTTCTACTCAATAATATGAGTCAGTGCTATTAAATAGATAGTTTTACATGCGCTATACAGTACCTGCATTCATTCTCATGCAACATAATGCAATGCAAACAACACTAAAATGAATAGCCTTGCATTAACTACTGTATATAGTATTAATTCCTTTTATTTCCGTTACTTTGTCAAGATCTTACTGTGTTTTACACGATTTGATGGTGGACTATCTACACCAACGACTCTACTCACAGACATCCAGCCAAGATTATTGCAAAATACTAAACAAAATGTTGATCGATGGTTACCGTAAGCAATGCGATGGACGGTGGAATACCTTCCATGATGATGGCTATTTCTATCTTAATCTTATTTATCATGCTTTAATAGCTGAAAGTAATGAAGATCTTCAAACTATTATGACTGATTTCAATTGGATGAAATGTAAAATCCAATCAGACAAAACGATCTATAACCTCGTCTGCGATTTAACAGACTATATCGACTATCTAAAGGAAAGAAAAGAGGTACCATACTGAATTGACGTTCTTAATTTGCTAGAATGGAAAGATTGATTACTTTACAAGCGCTTTTTCTCAAAATAGTCCATAACCAATATCGTTTTAATGGTTAATTTACATTCAGAACGGGAAGGACCTTCGTCAACTCGTGGTGCTTCTCAAGCAACAACAACCTCGCCTAGATGCTGTCGATGCAGATATCATTAAAATGATCTTATGGGATGATATGTCAGATAGTTGGATGAAAAAACGAGCTTTACAATTAGCTAAGGAAAATGTGCGAAATGGCGATGACAATTTAAGTTACTGGAGCATGTCAGAGTAAGTAAACTACTTCCAATTTTATCAATCCATCGTGTTACTACCTACTGTAATTTACATTATACTGCCTGTTCTGACTTGCAAATAGGTGTTCAACTGGTGCAACAACGACTGAATATACTTATGATGTATGCCAACGATTCGGTAAGAATGAACACGACAAATTTATATCAGTTTCGAATCCCGACTTTGGACCTTTGCGAATAATTGGTAGTGAAAATAATGGTACACAAGACTTGCAAATTGTGGTATGTTGGTATACGATAAATAAATGCCTAAGGTTAATAATTGACTATCGTTGAAATAGTGCTGTAAACACAATCAAATCAGTCACAAAGATCGACTCACAAACTGCCAATAAAATCAATGCTAATTACTTGTTACGGCATCATGCCATTGATGTCAATTCTTCACCCATTCCACTTTAGTTGAATCGATCAATTAAGATCTACACATTAACATCTTGTCATAGCAGCATCAGTCTGTTCTGTCTGTCAAGCCATGCTACTGTGTACTGACTGTGTAGTCCATAGCTACCTTCTTTGGTTGATTCAGTGTTTGACATACGTTGATGTAGATTAAATTGAATGGAACGCAATTAAATAGAACTATTTTGATAGCATGTTGATACGATGAGATGAAGCCAATGGTCGCTCACTATTGCAATTGCATTAATAGATTAAAGATTATCAAACATCAAAAATTGAACTTAAAATATCTCCATATACCTGGATTGATAGTGTTGAAATCTCAGCTGACGGTCGGACTGTAGCCTTCAAGTCTAATGAGGTAGCACATTGCAATTTGAGTATGATGGTAGCTTTACTTAAGGGATAAATTCAAAATTGATTATCATCAATGTTGAGTCAATGATCTATATTGCAATTAGACCGCTAATTAGTCTGGAGACAGTTCGAAATTTGCAATCTATTCTGCTGCTAATAAAAATACAGTCGTTGTTTATATCATTCTTGATTCATTTTCAACATTCTTAAATAATATCTTCATTCATTTGTTGAATATTCCTAGTGGATCGTTCACGATATCGATAAAAATAAAGAAATAGACTTTGCTAAAAACGAAGAAGGGAAAGTCATTAAAACTGATTTTTGTTCGTTACAATTTTGCCCTGCTGTATCTGAAACCAAAGTCATCATGACACTCTCTAAAGATCGCCGTGAAGTTACGGTTAGCAGTGAATATGCATTTAAGTAAATATTAAACATGCAAAGCGATAGAAATCTGTTGCGTTCGACTGTAATATTAGATTTGGAAGATTGAGGGGAATTGCATTAGACCTTTGAATAAGCGAATACTATGCCAATACAACATACGATATTGTCAATGGGTACAAGTGCATGATAGCGTTCGTGTCTTGTTGGGGTGGAGAAATTTTAATGAATTTGGTAAAAGTCGACATACATCTGACGATCCGTTAAACAAGATTAATGAATGGCAAATTGAAGTAAGCTTCCACTGACTAAAAGGAGTAAAGTACTAAATTGTCTCTTAGAGATCTAATTGATAGAAGCTACTTGTATTAATTTGACGGATAGATATGGCATGTACAGCGATGGACTTGTCTATCATTGAAAGTACCTGATTACATCCATGCAAAGGATGATGGTCGGTACTTTGCTACCAATGATTCTAAAGAAAGTTTGTTCTTGAACTTCATCAATACGCGTATCTACCTTGATGCAACCTATATAATATTAGCATATACAGGTTCCAACCTTGAAACCAATGGTACAATTGGTCTGTTAAAAATGAAACAATTTGGAAAAATGGAATTTGAAAATGAATTTCGGCCAATATTACATCATATTCCACGAGTTGAGAATATTTCGGTATCAGACGATCAGCAAATGATTTTCATTTACTTCGCGCGCGCTCGCGATGAATATTATCGTCGTAGTTATATGGGTACATTTGACTGTCGTGAGAATAAGGTTAGTGCAATATTGGGTTACTCATCATCATAAGCATAATTCGTCCTAAAGTAGATCTGCATAATATTTTATTGTGCAGTAATACTAGTCCTATATTGTAATACTGTGATATATGTAGAAACTCATACTTAAAATGCGATGTTGTCAAGTCCAATCTTGTGTTCAAGTTGAGCAATCTGGTCCACCAATGTTGATTCCTGGTAGTAATCGATTGCTTATTTATGATCGCTCTCAAACACATAATGTATATGAGTATAATTTACAAGGTAAGTGATGATGGTTCTACAACAAGTGCAATTTGATCATGCCTACATTCATGGTCACAAGATCGTTTTCATTAAACTAAGGCGATAAAATTGCTTGGCAAGATATCCCTCAATCAAAATCATATGATGATCTTAAAAGATCTGAAATTACCGTCCCCGAATCTACCGTACCCGAAACTTCCGTCAACATATTCAACGTAGGTTAAGCTTTCATCAACACAATATGTTTGGAGTAGCTGTATCGACTCTATACTCAATTGAATTGTTGATTAGTTACAGATGATCGAGTTTCTAGGTATAGAAGATTGTAGAAAGCACCGAGAATTAATCTATCAACTCTTAGTAAAAGAATCGAATGATACAGCATTTATGTACATACGATACAGAAAGAAGGATAACACACTTATTTTCATGCAACATAAGACAGTATGTTGAAGTGGATATGAAAATGACTTAAGTATTTTTGAACAGGAAATGATAAAAATGAGAATGCTTTTTAACTAACATAACAAGTTATTGAACTGATTTTACAATTATGTAGGAGGTAAATTGGTCGAAGGATTCATTTAATTGATTTATTTTAGATGCTGTCCCAAAATTGGATAATAACCATTAGCCTTACGACCGGAAAGAAGATAATTGATCGACCTGCATGTATTGCAAAAGCTAATATTGAGTACTTTGATGATGATTATCTTTATGCTTGGGAATGCGAGGAATCTAATTCAAACTCGTATAGCTTCAAAGTAAGTATGATTTTATTCTACTTTAATCTTCTTTCTAAACTCTAAACGTGTACAAATTGACTGTTCAGTTTCATGTCGACGGACTTATTGGAAATAGCCTTGAATATCGACTTTGACGTCCATTGCAAATAAACCATTGCAAATGGAGACGATCAATAACGACATTTTCAATTTGAATTTATTGTAGTGTTATAAGATTGGAGATGGTGAATATCATATGAAATTACTGCAAACCATAAGATACAAACATATGGAAAAATTAATCTTTAAAATAACTATGAATTACAACTCTAATGGAGCCAATTATAATCCTACGATTGAACAATCGTCTTTTTCGAAGGAGAAAGTGTTAGTTGATGCATGGGGAGAGAGAGATGCCAATATGATTGCCAATCTACCGGAAGTAAGTCATATTGATGTTGCATAATGCTCGCAGTGATACAGTCAATATGGAAATGATAAATTGGGTGGATGGCGGATGATGACCACTGTAATGAGTTGATTATGAGAGGAGCTTTACTTTAGTCCATAATTGATCCTTACATTCAATTTAATTCATTATAGAAATATCGTCATGAAAATTATTTTCTACTACTGGAAAATGGAGACCATATAGCAGTAAGACAACGATAACAGGATACAATCGATGATACTTTATTGTTGAACGTATGTTGTGCTAATCATAAAATTAAATACCTATAGATAATTGCTAGAACTAACCAACTATTCATGAAAAGATACAAAGACAATATCAAATACTTCGACAGTCGCACCCAATTCTTCAACCCTGAAAATTTATGGTCGGACAAGCATTTAATCCTGTACGAGTATGATCGAGTGCAATCCAAATTCAATATTTATAATGCTCAAACACTACAGCTACAAATCATTCTACCATTTACTCACTTCGGTGTCGCGGACATTCAGTGGAATCTTCAACAATCTCAACTCATCATTAAGGGTTTTAAGGATTACTGCTTAGTAACCGTCATTGAATAAGGATAAACAAGAAAAGAAGCCATTTATTGGTTAAGCATCCGTTCTAGGAGAAGAGTGTTGATTTGCTATATTGAAGAATTGCTAACACTGTTGTAGTGATTTCAGCTAATTACAGTAGTTTTGTGTGGGCAATACAGTGATAGTATGTAGTATAGAACTGGATTTCTTAATAAAGTAAGTGTTGATAATAGGGCTAACAATCCATACACTACAACTGTATAGACTGTATCGATATAATATTTGCATGAAATATTTGCGTGACAAAGAGAAATGGATCGGCTATGGTTGTTAACACAAGCAAATATTGATGGCAGTCTAATACTGTAGACAGGGATCTCTCTAGCTAATCTTGAATTCATGCAAAATAATCGACATGGCTAATTTCAATCCTTGAAAGATGGATCATCCATTTAATGAGAGAGTAATTATTAATAAACTAAATCAAAATTACTTCAATAAATGATGGATGGTGGATGTGTGTACACGTGCATAAAGCAAACCCCCAATGTCAGTAAAACGAATACCCCCAAAATTAATATAGTAAACCATCATTAAAAGTAGTGTAGTCCATGGGGTCAATGCAATTGTTGAGTTATTTGCAAATCTATTACAAATCGTAGTTAAAGAAGGACTTAAAGAGAAAATGAAAACTTCTCTAAAAAGGCGTTGGTGTAAAATAGGATGAGAAAATAAAAATAATAAAAATAGGGATAGAGAAAATCATTTACAAAATTGCAGTCTATCATTAAGCATCCCATCTACTGTACAGCAAACCCCAAAGTCAGTTAAAACAATACTCAAAAATAGCGCAAAACAAGACCAATAGTATTGCAATCCATTGGATAAATGCAATTGTTGAGTTAGTTGCATGTCCATTACATATCGTAGTAAAGACGGACTTGAAAGAGAAACTATCTCAGCAAGTCATTGGTAAAAATAAGAAGATAAGAAAATAAAAATATTATTTGTTTTCATTTTCTTACAATTGATTATTTATTTTTATTTGGGAAAACAAAAATAGAATTACAAAAATTCCAATTCATTTGCATCATTCTACCATTCAGTCAATTGTGGAAGTGGTAACAGTATATCTTCAGCATCATGTCTTCTACAACAATAATTCATCATCGTATATATAGTACAATATCATTGGTCAATTATTATTAACGCATTCTCGCAAAAGTTATTTTATAGAAACTACGTTAAGAAATCTATGTAAAAGATATTTCATAAAACTAGGTTAAGTATAATTAAGCAGTTTATTACATTACATAGCACAACTAAAATACAAAAGCCAAAAATTATCCTAGAGCAGCTCGGCTTAAATAAATTATCTAAAATACAGAAAAGAATACAATGTCATCATATAATTCTCACATTAAGTAATTAGATTATAATGATAACATATTTAAATCATAGTAACACTGAAACAAACAGAAAAAGAAAAGAATCACACGGTTTATATTGTAACATGATGCACGATTTATAGCATATCACCAATATACTCACATAGTACAAAAAAAAGTTATTTAATTTAGTGAAGCTGCTAGATAAACTATTGTTATCAACATGTTATATAGAAGTGAATTAGATATAACTTGAAAATAATACCAATATATAGGTAATGTTTATGATAATTCGAATATGTTGATTTCATCTTCGTAGAATATGATATCAATCATAAAATTCATTCTCATAGTAAGTTCTGTAAGTGTTCAGAGACGTATTTCCTAATTGTTATGCTGTAAATAAGTTAGATAACTATTTAAGCAGCAACGCTTTTCCGTTATTCTTGTTCTTAGTCTTTCTTTTCTAAAATCTGTTGTTCTAAGAAGCTCTTCTTGCCTGCCGGAGCATGTTTTATTATCATGTAGTATCTCAACCGATAGAGAAATAGTTATGAAATCCGCTGTTATAAAATTGTTTATGTGATCTGCTAGCTAATTACAGTCAATAGAACAGGTTTTATTAGAGTGCATATATCCTGTTATTCTATAGTATATCGTAGTAACAGCAGATAATATTGTTGTGCTAAATAAACATACTAGAAAGAGTAAACTATCAGCTACATTACACTATATGTAGAGTATACTGAAACTAATGAAACTATATTAACTACGGTTTTACCTTTATAAAAACTTCGGATAAGTACCACCTGATTTTGCAACCGTAATGCAATTTTAAAACATTATATAGCGAGTATAGTACTTTACAACATACCCATTAACAACTCAATTATAATTATGGTTGTATTAATAGATTATCCAGTTTAGATATTTTTTATATATAATCAGCATAAACACTCATGCTCAACAGGATACAGCATATTGACAACTATACATGTAGAAATATTTGATCAAATCTGCGTTTACGATAAATTCGAAAATTTGCGAAATTCATTAAATCTAAAGTCTGGTGAGACAATAAGATAACAGCTTTCGCAAGTATATTAATAAATCTAATGCGCCAAATTATGTAATTTCTACGTTTCCAATAGTATCACTTTCCGTGCGCATAGAGATTATTTTTATATTTAATTACTTTATATGGAAGGATAGCATTACAATGTAATCATGTTAACTACTAATTTCTTGATAATTTACCTAGAACGGGCCAGTCAAGACCTTATTATGTAACTTTACAAAAGCCATCTTATTCCTAAAATTAAAGGCAAAATCTTATCGAAAGGTTTTAATGCAAGCTATGCAGGAAGATTTAAGCGAGTTGGTTCAGTTCTATGAAACCATGGCCTCGTACTGCAGACAAAGGTTGGAAAAAGATACTGTTGCTGAAGGCGGACAAAATCCGAATAACCTTAATCAGCGTCCGATCATCATTGAAAAAGCGGTTAGTATAACCGGCTAAGTAATTGCAGAAACTGGATACTGTCTCAACTTACTTCATTCAAGTAACATTGAATTAGATAAAAGCTATTATCTCGAATAAAGTGTATTGTAACAAAGTACGTCCTCCTAGAAATACTTTAGCGATATTGAATACCTTTTAGTAAACAATAAAAGTACTGGAGATAGTGTAAAATATAGAATTAGTTTAGATTTTAAAAATTTGGAATTCATACGTTATTGAAATTGACTGCGATCCTACTGTTAGTTGACTAAAGGTAATATTGATCGAAATATAGACAACAATATGCGGAAATAAATTACTGGAAGCCAGTGTTTTGTAAATATCACAACTATAAGTACTTATAAAATTTTACGAAAATCTGATATTGAAGGCCTTATTTTATTGGACATGCACTACTTTAGTTAATGATGGAAAAAGCAAGAGAAAATTTGCACCAAAAAATGGAAGCAACTGGAAAGCAGATTGATAATCTACTTACTATTCTTCAGAATGCAACAAAAGAGCTTACTGCTTAGGAAGAAAGTGATTCGCACTGTAATAAGCCTAATACCACCCTACTGAATTTATCATCGCGAAATGATTCCCTTATCGCCAAAATTCTTCATTTTGCAATAAATATAATCGAAAGTATATATTTAGTATCCTAATAGCGGCATTCACGAACGTTTATGAGTTATCTTCATTTCAGCCCATACCAATATATTTTAAACTACAAATTGTTACTATCAATAGATATCAATTGAATAATTAAAGAGGAAACGGTACGGTATTCGTAATCTAATAAAAGAGCGACCTGCGGTGTAAAAGTTTAACCCGTAATGATCCCATATTGAAAGATAAATAGACACAAACGGTAATAAATTTCTATCCCTACGGAAAATATTTCCTTAATTTGCTGATGTAAACAATCTGTAACTTAATACGAAGAAATAAAGCTTCAATTGCACAACTGCAAAAAGTCTTCAATACTTTCTTACTCCATCGCTTCTTAATTGAATATTTCAATGTTGCTACGAATATGCAGCAGCGCGAAGGCTTCACGACTAGAAGAAACTAGAATGGCTATTTGTTACGATGCGTAAGCTCGTCCTAATTATAATTATTGAGTAATATTAAATATTGCTTGTGTGGATTGACGTTTTATTAATTGTCATTTCTTCATATAACTTGTTTAACCAGGAGTTTCTGACGAGACTATAAAAGGCTGATGCCTGAAGATTCCTTTTTAGTTCGTTAGTCGGTTAGATAGTCAACTAGTTTTCAATTGATATTTAATTGCGAAGACTATAATCTTGGGTGCCAAGATTCCTTCAGTAATAAATGATAGTAAATCTCTGACTATCTCGTCTACATCATCTGTGACGCTATAATTATACCATAGTATTCGGTTGTTGGAACTGAATTAGTTGGTGATATAGCTAATCTCGCCTCTTTAAGTTAGTAAGTGGCGTTCTCCGCAAGGATTGGCGTGTGTAGACTACTTTGTCACTAGTGGTGTGTGACACTATTATAGAAATAATCATTAATCATCCTTATAGATAAATAATTGATATGAATCATTTTCAAATAAATTAACATTTAAAGTAGCCATAGACAATGATCCTCAAACAGTCATCGAGATATTAGATTTAGCATTGGCTTGCATAAGCGATATTCCAGTTGTGGCTCTGCTAATAAAGGAAATCAACGATAATGAATATAATTATAAACTCAAGGTCAAATATTAATCTCGTGTAGATTTACTAAAGTATAATAATTTCCCTAGAAATAATTGAGCAGAATAATTTTATTGATAATTAGTAGATAAATAAATACGAAGCAAAACCATCTGCAAAATTGTTGTACTATTCCATACTCTATGACTATAATCGGTGCTTCTTATACAATGATTTAAAAGCTGCTTTAGTAGTAAATTTTAAAGATAAGAAGCCAAAAATGATATTTACAGAGGTAAATCTTACTATAGGTCGACTAACAAGTAGCCGACAGTACATTGGTCTTTTAAATTATCCACTTATACTTTAGTAAATAAACATTATCGCAGATTACGAGAATGAGTAATTTTGCTTGGTTACAATATACTTTCAAAATATAAGTTAGCTATCATAAATGTAATCGAGAGTTTAATTTTAACTTCGATTAATGCATATAAGTTGTCAACATTCTGAGTAAAGAGGGGAATGGACAACCCGAGGAATTGCTAAATTACGATATTCCTCGGTCATGTATTGGCCGATATGACATCACATCAAGATAAAGAGAAATTGATAATATACTAATTTTCATGGTAAAATCTTGGGTATGTTATACCAATAGTTGTTACTATTTCCTAAGCATAGTTTTGATTTACATACATAAATTACAATGCTCGATCTTGCAAGTAGGTTAGAAGCACGTTTATAGTAAAAATTTTATTAACCAAGACCAATTACACAATTATTTCTTTTAGGATGATCACCATGAAGCAACCATGTTGATAATCACTATAAGCCTTACAATCAAAGAGAAAATGATTTATCGGCTGGACTATAAGTATAAATGGCTTTAAATACTCATCGTTGATGATTGCTATCTTTGCACAAGACAGGAAGAAATAGATCCTAGCAGCGATAAGGATCCACAGAGCATTAATGTAGTAAACATTATTTTTGAACACTGTTTTACCCGCATAAACATTTAATTTAATTTACTTTAAATTGCCACACGAATTTAATACAGAAAGGCTTACTTTGTTGTCTTTTCGATTTATCCTGCCTTATATTTATTTATAAGATGACGTTGATCAATATGAAATTATATTATAACCAAATGATTTATCTCCATTCTAAATTGATTTTAGTGCTACAAATTTGGAGACGACAAAATGGAAACAATTTCGTAAGAAACTTGGCCGTTTCCGAGTGGAGGAATAATATTTAAAATAACTATAAATTCTTTTATAACTGGTTATGAACCCAAAATTAAATACTTGCTTTACGAGGAGAAATATCTCGTGGATGAAATATTTGGACATTATACTGCTCTAATTGTAAGTTGCAGTTTGAATATTCAGGATAAGGGGAAAGGAAGTGACCCATTCGATTTGAGGATAGATCATAATCCATTAATAGATTAATAAATAGCAATTTGCATATTCTTCATTACTATGTTTTGATTTGTAAGTACATTGTAGGAAAATTATATGCTAGCAAATAACGAAATCTATATATTAGAAAATGGAGATCATTTAGCGGTAAGAAATGTTGATATTTAATTAATACCATAGGATTGAATGAAAAATGCTTTGTTTTATCCTACTTATAAAATCGGTAAAATTACTTCTTTATAGATATTAAACCTTTCCGGCATGATAGTGACGAAAATATGCAAGAACTATTTCATAAAGTTTGATTATGAAGCTTCTATTTTGAATAATGATAATTTATGGTCGGAAAACCATTTTATTGCATATAATTGGAACACGTTAAATGTTAGAAACTTTTCTTCAGGCAATCTTATCAGTATTTCTACTAAAAATTGTTCAAATCTATACATCTATGATGCTAAAACACTAAAGTTACAGATCAATCTACCGTTTACTTACTTTGAAATATATATGATGCAAAATGCAACAGTCAGCAATCCTCACTCATCGTTAGCAACCGACATGATAAACATTGTTTAATAAAACACATTTTATAGGATGTATAAAGCTAAAGTCTTGTTATTCTATTTCTAAAATAACCAAGAATGAATTCGAGATTACTGGTATCTCTAAATCTATTACGTACCTATTAACTTTATTAAATTTAGGCTAACTTTTCTACTTTCAATAAATTAAATGCGTTCACTCAAAGTAAATTAATTTTATTACAGTGAGAAATTAAATTAATGGTTAATAAATTATACAGAGTACAAAAAAGGTTACAATAAGATTTGATTATGAAGTGCAAATAAATAGAATTTAAGGGTAGGGATCCTATGTAACGAATTTATCCAGAATTGTGCTAGTCACTTCCATTTCTATTATATGCTGTGCTAAATATGCCTAATAATTAAATTGAGTACCGTAACCAAACATTACGATAGAGAGCACAAAAGTATGAATTGATTATATGGCAATTAAAATAAAAAAATAAATGTCGTGCAAGGTGCTTCTGTTTACTTCCATCTAAATCGAAAGATACTAACTGAATAAGAAATAACGTAATTAAATTTACGTGTATCAGGGTTACAATACGCTCTTACTACATATTCATATACATATCGTGGTTATTAAGATTAAATAATTAAAAGACAACCCAATCAAACATTGTAAAAATATCGGTCTGATATGTAGTTAGACAAAAAGATGGGAAAATGTCGCATTTTAATAAATTAGTGCGTCAAGTATGATAAAATCTCTGCAAAACAAACAAAAATGAGCTTAAAAATTGGACTTTCAAAATTAGAAAACACAAGACTGTAAGAAATACAGCTATGTTTACTATGAAAGAATTATCTGTAAACCGAATTATCGATGATAGATAAAGCTTGAAACAATCCTAAGCGGTTAATTAATATTTTGGGAATTAAATGATGACACGGATTGCTTAAAAATAACAAGTTATAGATTCTAGGTGCTTACAGTATCCATCTACACTATTCAAAACAAACTGTAGTCTTAAAATGGGTAAGTAAATGTTACTGCGAGAATTATTTTAAAGTTTGCAAAGGCGGTAAAATGGTTGACAAATGTGAAGTTAGAGAGACATAAATAGTTGTTATGAAAGGATAATGAATCTTGAAATCATGACCTGTAGGTGTTCTCAAGTATTGTTGTATTTATTTTATCTAACATTGCTATCAAGATTACAGAAGTAGACTTACAATAAATATTTCAGTGTCTCAATTTTTCAGACTTAAACTGGAAAAGTAGTTATCTTATTGGGCTCTCCATTAGCCTAATTCACTGTAGATGTTCGTAGAAAGTTGGTTAAAATGTTGTTGATGTTATTTCGAACTATAAAGTCAAATTTGACCATATACCATAAAATTAAAGGGGCGATTCTGTTCAAACCTTGCAATTTCAAGTATTACGGAGCGTAGATAGAAGCATTTACCGAAGAAAATCGTTTCGCTAATCAAAGTGTAATGCAGTGTTGGAATCATCGAATTTACTTTGCTACAGTTTATGAATGGTTTATGTATCTTGACGAGATAATATTCCTACATTAATCTGAACTTTATTGTTAGCCAATTTGATATCTTGCCACCATGCAATTTTACCGACCGTTCTGATAGAATAAGTAGTCTTCCATCTTGAATGACTGTGGCCTGTTTGGATGTTGTGCGAAGATTTTAATTATCGGACTCAAAAATGGGCTGAATAGACAGCAATTGACCTGAAAATGGTAGATTATAGCAATAGCAAAGAAGTTGCTTAATAGAAGTCGCTTAACAATCATACCTATCATAAACTATACAAGATTTTACGCAAGATTAGTTACGGTTTTCAGATTGTTGCTACTTAGTTAAGGCAAGCCGTGGCTAACTCACTCGTAGATAAATCAAGCTTTACCAATGATCTATTTAGCTGCTTGAATGTTAGCTATAGCATGTCTCCTTGCTGAGCTGAAAGTTTTCTGTTATTGAATATCATAGGCAAAGAACATAAACAAATCACCATCAGCTGAATACCAATCAATATCATTTCCATTATTACCATACAAAATACGTTTTAAAATTTTATTTCTGAGGAAGCTATGAATTAAAATTGATTTCTATTTATCAGGCTAGCCAAAATAAATAAAACTAAAACTAATAATCAAACAAATATCATCAGACTACGATCAAAATTGTCTCAAATAGAAGCAACAAAAGATAGTAATGAAATCTTAATTTTGAGAGATTACGTATGTTAGTTCATTCAAGGAATCAACCATTGGCCGTTAATTACCACTGCTTTGCCATTGCTGTTACCTGAACTAATACTAGGTGCAAGCCTATTTCTCTAGCTGCCTCGTATATAAAAATATTGAATTCTTTTTCTTTCTTCTCCAGCTCGGAGTTTTCAGATTGCAATCTATCACATTAAATCGGATTTCAGCTAGGTAGTTCACAAGACCTTTGGTAATTTGACTAACGATATACACGTAAAATGGATACTAAATAGTAATTAATGTTACTCTGATTATTACCTAAATTGATAAATAAAAACTAGAAGGCTTCAAAAATTAAGTATAGTAACTGATCTTAGTCCTATTACCACGGATGATTCTTATAATTTTATTGTTATCAGTTGTAGAAAAAATTTTACTAAGAAGAGATACTAGGCAACAATTCAAGATATTCAGGCATTCAAAAGTTAGTGTTCTAAGATTGCGATCTCGTAAATTAACAACGACTGAGAGTGGTATCTAGAATAGTAATAGAAGTTGCACATCTTATTTCTAAATGGATGAATATAAACTGAAATACTTGACTAAGTATCAATCGATTTTATGTCAATTGCTCTTGATAAAAGTTATAGATAAAATCATTTACGGATCTGTATTACTGCAAAATAACATGTGATATAAACTATCAAATTGTTTCCTTAAGTAATGATCGAAATGATCAGATTACCAAACTATTGCTATAAAATAGTATGCAGGACAGAGTAATCAGTGTTACTGAGATAAATAGCTCAACAGATAATTAGAAACGTGACTAGAAAACTTTACTATAAACTTAATATAGTAGCTGGTCTTAGTCTTGCTTCCATCGATAGATCTTATGACTTTATGGCAATCAGTTATAGACAGAATAGTTTTACTGAGTAGGAAAACTGTGCAAGAATCTAAGCTACTCAAGCATTCTAATTTATTATTTTTAGATAACAATCTAGCAATTTAATGATAGTGAAGAATAGAATCCAGAGTAGCAATGAAAATTACATATCTATTTATGGAATGAGTAAAGGTGGACTGAATCGCTTGATTTAATAATCAATCAATTTGAGTTCTATTTCTCTCGATAACAGTTATGGATGAAATCATTTACCCGTCCACTTTACTACAAAGTAACCTGTTATATAAGCTATGCAGATCACTTCCTCAAATAGTAATCATATCTACTAAGATTTAAGCAAGCATTATAACAGCATCTCTTTAGCAGTTGTCTGGTAATTTGCTATCACAGCTCAGAGTTTAAGTAAGATGGAATAGATAAAATTTCTGACCTTTCTTTCAATTCTTTCAATTCTTCATTTAGTAGCATTGGATTAATTACTGGTAATTCTTCAACTCTAAAAAATAATTGATATCGAGAGATGACATCATCCAATTCCATCCTATATTGTTTCATTCGTTCGTTCGTGTCCTTCAAATTTAAAATTTTGTAAGATTAATCAGAAAAATATTAATTTTAACCGCATGTACTTTGTTAATCTATAGATAGAGCGTTTACTATAAGCAACGTTGAATTGCATATTTAATCGCTCCAGAGTAGATCCAATATATCGATTCGCTTTACATTTTCGATCCGCTCTATTTCTTCCTCCATAATTTGTAGTTTATGTTTTCTTTTATTGTTGTCATTTTTCGTTATGTAGATCATATAATCCATCTAAATATGATGAGAATTGAACTGATTTAGAAAAGAACATAAACTATAGGACGCATAATTACGTCAAGTATACTAAAATATTTAGAAAAGGATCATTTTACCCTATCACAAATTTCAGCTGCTTCAGGCAGATTACGTAAATATCGATAAAAGTCATCTGTTAGTTCATCTAAAGCTCCAGACAGAGTCTGCATGGAAAAATAGAAATAAAAATTCATAGAATCTACTTCTAAGGAAATTTGTCTAATAGTAATTGCAGGTCGTTGTTCCTGTATCTGTTTTCCGTTTTTACTATCTAACAATCTGTAAAAAAGTAGCGTTAAGTCGCACTGACGCTACACTAAGATGTACGAAGGATTAGTGAGTTAGCGTAAAAGTGCACAACTATTACAAAATCACTGAACAACAGGTATACATACTGATTTCAAATCAGGAAATTGCGAGGGTGATTGGGAAGCAAGAGAAATCATATTTAGTAGCCAGTCCTCCGTTAAGTAAGATAGATAAATTTCAAGTTTATCGAGGCATGCCGCCATATTCATCAATTCTAGTTGATTGTTACTGTAAGTGATGTCCAACTATTATTAGAGTAAATGAAAGGCAAGTAGTGAAAAATCTTCGTATTAATAAGGGATTAGCTATAAAAGATTTTTCCGTACACAACATGAATTATTTACCTTTGGAGTATAAGGATCAACCGCTAAGCGTGATGATAAGTTATTTGAGAACATAGAATATGGGAATACCAAAATTTTAGAATTCATTTCAATTCAAGAGATATTGAGGTGAAATTAGGTTACATTAAACGTTTGTGTTTGCAAAATTAATTGTAACACTCTAATAATATCAGAATAGGATGAGATAGAAGTCTTTTTGCTTTGCTTTTTATACAGTCTTAGACAAAGTATCTTAACTTACCTACTAAGGCTGAATTATAAGTTTCAAATAGATCATCTACTTTCTGTCGATCGTTAATTGGCAAGGTTTCAACACAAAATTCGTATACAGCCTAAGATGTAGAAATTGGAAGAAATCTTAAAATCTTTGGCATCACATACGTATTTACCTAAACTAATTGTATTGCCTAAACCAGCAAAATTGTTTATTACGATATCATAAAATACTCTAAATATCTATAGAGTGGAATAAGGCTTTAAAGCATGTCACGGTACTCGAACTACGACGGGTAACAATGTCATCCCTTTATACAGTATGTAGGTTGTTAGTAAATCTAGAATTGTAAAACTAATTCATTTTCGAGTAAAATCAAGTGAACAAGTCAGATAGCTAATTCATAACAGAGCTCAAGGTTGGATTGCACTCTATGCCTATTCAATTGTACTGTATTTTAAAGTATAGTATAAGGTTGTAAAAAATTTAGATCTAGATTACACGATAGCTAATGTTTGCATAAAAGAAATAAAGCGAGTGACTTTTACAAAAAGGAGAATTCTAGATTTGATTCCAGTGAAAACTGGCGTGTGTGTTTAATTTAACAAGCGTTGGAAGTAGTTTTGGTAGTGCAAAAAGTGGTTGTTAAATAAAGAATCCGGTGAATGATAATTTTGGGCCAGTTTACTAACATTTAGTGAGAATACTAACTATAATTAATAGATTGTTATCTCTGAAACTTGGTTTAATTTTATTACATTAAGGTTACTGCCACTTGCAAAATGCGAGCTGAACTCGCAAATAATTGAAATAGCGTATCTGCAGTACAGATACAGTATCCTAACATACAAGCAGCATATATATGTTTTCTACCATGGCATCATTTTAAATTGATTTCCAACTAAAAATTTTAATTGAAAGGTTTTATTACTATCATCAGCTGCAATAATGCACAAAATTCAAGAAATTTAATAAGACCGCTATCGTACTTACGCGCTTGTTGTATAAACGATAACTATCCTCATTATTGATCAATTGAGCAACTGGAAAAAGTAAATCATCTTGATCGATTTCATCATGGCACTGTAAGGAAATAAGAAATTGAGGTTATAGATAAGTTCTAACTCGGTTACAGAAAATACTTTTAAGTTTATAGCCAATCACTCTAGCCAGATAAATCTTAGATAGAAAGCTTTAAAAATAGAAAGCAGATTCGTATGCTGTGTGTCGGATATTAAACTGGGCATTTGCTAGACAAAAGTAATTATTACTACCTTTATTAAAGTAATTGTCCATTGTAAGCACTTTAGCAATGATAACGAAACAAATACATCATCTTGTCCAAAAGCAACAACATCTTGTTCGTTTAAAGCTATAGGATATTGAAGTTTTTGTAGTGTTATTTCAATAGTATCGCAATCGATTTGTTCAGCAGCATGTTGGCTATAACCAAGATCCTGTAGAAACCTCTGGTAATATCAATGATAGACAGCAAATATTAAATTGATAGCTTTATCTAATCAACTTTTCAAGTAGTACCAATGCTATAAAGTACAAATAAAACTTTTTACATCACATATATGATATCTATTACTATCACTTCGCCAAATTACGGAATTAATTTCATTTAGTATACAATAATCTCTCCTCCTCACTCTGAATAATATGTAGAAATCATTAGGTGTTATGTGGCCTCGATCTTTGATTTGAACCAAATCCAATACTTCATTGCCTTGAAAGTGTTCATGATGCTGTAAGAACTAAATAGATGGCATGCTAATTAAAAATAGCCTTCCATGCTAGGCTCGCAATTAATATCCGCTCTAGTTATACCTCAATAACATCTTGAAGGTGCCGTCGGTAAACTTTGGCATATCAGATTGAAATAATATCGAAGATTAATACGGTACTAATAACAAGCAGTGAGTACCTAAAATCGTTCATTTATATAATATATACCTGGACTATCCGGTTTTGTTGTACTAGAAAATTGTAAATCATCCATGATCAAGAAGCATTTATGTTATTCATCCATTTGTTAATTTTAAAATTCAAAGGAAGTTTTCCATTTGGATTTTAATTGCAAAAGGAAGATTAACCGAAGAATTTTTAATGTCAGTACTGTACTTTTCTTGCCTACTCGTTTGGTAGTCGTAGTACAGGCATCCGTAGTAATGGTGGTAGGGTAGCCAAAACCTCTCTAAGCTATATTTTTTGGAACTTATTTTGACATGTATTACTATGTAGTTTGCAATAAACAGAAAATAATTATACAAGCATATGGTTCAGATGATGATGTCACACTAATGTGACACCTATAGATGCATACTCGTATCTAATATTAGTTGTATATCGTTAAATGCAACTTTTATTTACTTGTGCATGATTTAAATTCCTGAATGAGTGTATGCTGTACGTATTCACTTTTCTATTTTATTCATATACTTATATAGATGAAATATTCCCTCCATTGAAATAATTTAAATATCTGGCGAACGTCGTGATTACAATTATTAACACCGGTATACTGTATGTTGTCAGTAATATTTAGTAGATGTAAGGGTTTTGAAGGGCGCGCCAATTTCTATTCCTGTATAATTTCATAGATAATATCCAGATACAGACGACGTTGTTATTGCATTTAGCTTCCCTAATATCAGTAACTTCCGTTGAATAATTTTAATTTAAGGGATAAATTACCCACTTGATTATAATTATCGCCAGTTACTTTTTTCGCTATACCATACTACTTTATGGTGATAGTGCTGTATTCAGTTAATTGCTATTGCAAATTACTTTGTAACAAATGATTCAGACGATTTCGACATTTGCATTTATAAAGTGCTGTGATCTTTAGTTTTAATAATACTTGAGGATCTTTTGCATTGGAAATTATTGCTTATCATCTAGAAATACAGTACTGTACTGGATGACTAAGTTATGATGTTGAATGTGATGTTATATCCTACAGTAGTATTATTTGCAGGAGTTGAACTTGTTCTATGACCGGAACTATCTTGGCATCCATGCTCCAACTACAGTACAGGAGGAAAAAGTTGTGTATTTTGGGTATCAATACTGATTTCTGTGTTGCTAATCTTAACACAGCAAACTTGACAGTATTCCTGCAAGCCAGATAATACCTGCAAATTGCAAGTAATTCCTTTTTCTAGCGCAAAGGCAAGCTCGTTTTGTGTGTACAGTATCTACCACAGCAAATATTGTGCACAATCACTTTCTGTACTTCAAAGTGTGCAAAATGATCTGTCACCCTTGATTTCTCTCCCGTCCGAAAGATGCAAAATATCAATACCAGGAACTACTCAATCAAAATTGTACCCCCATTATCGCAAAAAAAGTCGATCTCCACATTGTTTTCAGTGTAGTTTCTTGTCCCGTCTGCTGTTCTCTTTCTAGGGTAGGGGAGACAATTTTTATATACGGGGTACAATTTTGATTGAGTAGTCTCTGACAGTATTGACAAAATAAAGAAAATCACAGTAGCTTACAGTATTTTATACAATGCCAATGATTCACTAAGCTCTTTCTGTAAAGTGTAAGCTAGTTATAATTTACTGTTAGTTAGTAGTATAAGGGAATTCGAAGAGAAATTCTAAAGTCTAATTCGTCTACCACAACTTAATACGGACAGCCATCTCCAGTGCGCGTGCGTAATTGGATTTAATCGATTGATAAAAATGTCCAAGAGGCGAACAGCCAGCCAATCGCCGCTTGCCACTTCAGGTTTCCACACCCCAAATCTATTGTTATCAAATCAAATCTTTTTCCTTACTATACTTGGAGCAAGGATGATACTGATAGCAAGCAGTACTAGCAGGTACTACCAGTCCTTGGCCTAGTCTCTGGCAAGCCATTGGTATTGTAGAGTGACTATATTGCCTGCGCACACTTATCCAAATCCATCAGCGACTTCATCACTACGATTTAGTTTATTTGGACGTTGAAGCAATTAACTTAAGCTTGATAAAATTGTTTGCAACGACAAGCTATTAAACAAAATTAAAGAATGAGACTGTTGTTTAGCTCGACGTTATTCCTCGTGGTATTTGCTGGCTTGGTACGAGGACAAGAAGGGGCTCAACCTAGTGGAGGGATCAAATTCTCTACTCCTGATTTAACCGATGAAGATTATCATTCGCCTACTGTGCCATTGCAGTATCGTTGTGCTGTGTGCCAAGCGGTCGCTTACCAGGTTAGCTTATAACTGCTATAATCCGCAGGCAATTGGGATATTGAATGGAAATTGCTATAAAAGATTGATTCTTCATAGCCTCCACAGAAGGATCAGCATTTATAGAATTACTTTTGCTATCAATTACGTCGTTAAGTTGCACTGCACGCTGCACTATTCTCAGATATCGGATTACTTAGCAACTGCTAGGGAAGAGATGCATCTGTAGACTGCAGTACCAGGTGCAGTTACGGTTTTTGAATGAATGAATTCATCAACTATGAGTAACATTTAAAATTGATCAATGTAGTAATGATGAAATCAGTTTAAATTATAATGACTAGATATGAATTAAAATCATGATTACAAACCGAGGTTACAACATTATCTCGTCAGGAAACCTTAGTAATAACATGTGCCTCTTATTGCACTAGACTATTGAGCCTAGATATTTGCTGCAAAAGTAAACAGTTTAATTGGTAATATTGCTGCTGTACACTACGTCAATATCAATTAAATATTTTATCATTTCCTAACGATGCTGAGAGGTAATCTTACGACATAAATTACGAACAGTGCACTACATCAAGTTTGTATAGATGCAGGAAAGTTGTCTTATTTTGGCAAAAAATATTAACTAAGCCTTCATTTAATTGCAATTTTAATCAAATAGCTAGAGAAAGCTTTAGAAAAAGAACAAATTAAGCTTATTGGCAGAAAAAGACTCTCTGAAGTGGTCTATATTGATGTCTTAGACAAGAAATGCAATGGAGAATGGGACGGGTAAAATATTAATAGTTAGTCTGTTTAAAATAGCCATCAGCTTGCCCCCCCCCAAATGCAATGGTCGTATGATCATAAATCTTATGCTTGACTTGAGCAGCTTCGACTTTACCTTCGTGATAATTGTCAAATAGCATAAAAGTTGTATGTTACAACTAGTATACTCGTATATCCCAACTCACTCGAATGAAAGAAACTTTACCCTAGGTAGTGCTTGGGTTTTACGACCCCTTACACACACATAGTACAAGTAGTATAACTACACCGTTTCTTCATCAGCAATCATGAAATTACCTTATAGTATAGTATAGTAGACTATTTTACTTTTGAATGCCACCGTACTGCAATTGCTACTGTAATTAGCTGAAACTATGACACCATATTTGCTATAACGCTTAATGATTGAACTCCTTAAGTTTGACCCTCCTATAACTGATGGATTGTAAAAGATTTCATTAACTCTATACAACTCCGCGAGGTTACGGATTGTAATTGGCGCTTCAAGATTGAAATTAATTATATAGTAACGTTGCTAGTTCAGTTAAAACTTTCGACTTGGCTATATTATGCTGTTAATTAACTCAGTCTCCGTCATTATTCAATTCTCTCTAAATTATATACCTTTTCACTACATTTTAAAATCATATTTTAGTTATGGAATCAAAAAGGTAAATGGTGTTAACCGATTTACTGGCGATGGCGTGCCATATGAAAATGACTTCGGATTTACTCAAACAGGTGGCAAATGGCCATTTAGGTGAGACATATTTGCTAAATGTGTTTTATAGTTGGCGTGGCAATAAAACATTATTATGAATGCAGAAAATTGAGTTGTTTAGATTAGAGCATATTCCAAGTAGTCAGTTGATGCTATCATAAATTCAATTTTGTGTGGAAAGTTACATCTATAGCATTCGTCTATTAATGCTCATGGTACTAAAATAACATTGACAGTGTTTCAACTGGGGAGGACGAGTGTTACAACTGATGGAAAAGAGTTTAGGTCATTGAGTTTTTTTACCGTAAACATTGTAGTAGGACGTTAGATGAGTATATTAAATTCTGCACCATACACTCGCTGCCTTATGATTGTAACGATAAACGCTATAGATATTTAGAGTATGCGTCTTGGATATTAATATAGTCATAATCTATACGGTGGCTAATTTCTTGAATACTGTTGGTCATAAATCCTAGGCTTACCAATGAATGCCAAAATATCCTTGGTGAAGTTGGTGAAGATGAAATATATGAGGCATTTTATGATGGTACACCGTTAAAGAAATTTATTTGTCTAAAGAAAACTAAGTACTGTAATAAGAAACATGACGAATTGTAGACGCGTCATAAAAATTATCCAATCTTGCATTTGGGAAGAAATTGTTTAGCTAACGTTTTAGAATCACATTCAATCTAATAGTAGTTCAAAAAACGCCGAATTAAGATTTAAAATGATGCCCTAGTTCATTTCTAGAATTTTAAGTTGCAGTCTATACTGATTCTAAGTTGTATTTGTATAATTTCTTGCATACGCCTTTATTTCCAATCGTTACTTAATGTTGTATACTCTTTAGCATGGATACGAATACAACTTTCTTGAATCTTCTATACAAATATGAGATTACGTTGTGGACACTTTTTGTGTTTGGTACAATCTTTTCTTCGATATCTGGTACTTCGCGTATGTGCGATGTTTCATCGTAGACTGTTTAGTTTCTCTACAGCAGATGTAAAAGTTTGTTGGAATGTTGTCCTGCTCAATACTGTATTTGTGTATATTTTATAATTGTACTATATCTTAGAAGACAACAATGGTATTGCTCATTTTTACTTTCTTTGTCAAGATTATGGCTAGAATTGATCTTAGTGCAATAAAATTTGCCGGATTTTTATTTTTGACACAATTGATTGTATAGCAACCTTGGCTATGTAATGGAACGCGTGAGATCGATTGAGCTATAGTCCATCGCTGAGGTCTTGATGCCTCTTTAGTGAGTATATTGAAAATTGAGTAATAGCTTGCCTACAGTGTACAGGATTACCTTGGCTGTAGTACTTTAGCTAAAGAGCTTGAAGTATCATAATTTGGCTGTTCTTCGATGGAATGATCTATTCAATCATGAAACTGAACTTCAACTTACACTATAATAGCAGTGCCTAATATGCGCAATATTACCAGGGGGACTTGAACTAGTAATATGAATGGATCTTTTTATTTTCCTAATATGCTGCATTCGATCAGGTATCTTCTCATATTAAGAAGAAATTCTACTGTCCATAGTATGATAACCTAGCTGTCAATTTGGTTTCGTGTTCTATTTTGTGTAGAATGTGTTGCTGTTCATTTGAACGGATAGTTGATCGGTAATACGCGTCGAATTAATCAATACTTCGGCATCACATTCTAGCCAATGCTAGAGCACAGAAGTGTAAAAGCATCATGCAAAACGATTACTGAATTGTTGCAATGCCATTACAGTCCTGTGAGCTCCTACCCAGTGGAAAAGAAGTCTGCTCACGTTCGGTGCAATTACAGCACCCTCAATCTTGACTTCAAATCAAATGTCTGGCAATGGATATAACCATTTCCACACCTCATTCTGTGCAATTAAGCATAGCTGATTTTGCTAAAATGAAGCCATATTGTAGACCACTGTCCTCCATTGACATTGCAGTACAGTATGGCAGCAGTAGGGTACCCTGTACCCGGTACAGCGACTGCTGTCTGTCATACTGTCTTTCTGATCAGCAGTTTGTGCAATCGGTGCTGGCTTGACGGTCCAGCACCGAAATGTCCGACTGTCTGAGTCCAGCGTGTTGAAGAATAGTACTGTCCAACGTACTGGTGCCACCACTTGGAAAATGACCACAGAAATAGTCAGTCAGTGCATTTTTGCTAACGCAAGTCGTTGACACTGTGCCTCTTTCTTCTTTTCATAGCGTGTACCCCAATGTGGAAGCACTACTCAAAAGAAAGAGACGGGATAGGAAACGACCACAGTGCAAAATAATGTGGGGGCTGATCGTTTTTTCGGTCATTTAGTATACAGTACAGTACAGTGGAGAAATTTATTTTTCACAACAGTACAAGAACCAAACCTTCGACAGGTGTAACAGTATAGTCACAATTGTGAAAAGTCCTTGACTATTTACAGTGTACAGTACGGCAAACTGAGTGTACAGTACTGTACACTGTACTGTACAGTATACAGTACTGTAGTCACAATTCTGAAAAGTCCCTGACTGTGTACAGTGTACAGTACTGTACACTGTACAGTACAGTACAGTACAGTATGCCACGTTACACTTTTTAAGCCATACTGTATGTCTAAGATATTTTAGCCGATGAAAATTTTAACAAGAAAAATCAATGAATCGCTTTATCCTGCACAAATTATACATCAATCGGTAGAGAAAGAGCTAAATAACATAGTTCATCAATTATAATCTACGTGCGATGTCTATTTTCTTCATAATAACTAGTTAAAGTAGGCAAACTGCTACAGTACCAAGTAAAAATATGGGTACTGTCCACTGAGTGTACACTGTACAGTACAGTACAGTCATGCTGCAGTCCATTAGGCTATATAGGCACTCATACAGCATTTAACCAAGAAGTCAATCTCTCTACTGACTTGACCGACGACAGTACTGTACAGTCATTGAAGATGAGAACGGCTACCGTCTTACAGTACCATCATACACTACAGTGTTTTCACTGTAGTCTGCGTACCGTACTGTCGCCAGTTTCATAAAAGAAGAACCCAGACGTAGCCCTATCGTGATTCTCTTCGAAACTTGGACAACTAGGAGGAAAAAGAGGAAAAAGGAAGAGAAACTCCACTACAACGATCCAAACAACATGGTTAGCCATCATAGTTGTCGCTTTACATCATGTATTCTATAGCATCCTTTATCATGATATGGATAAAATCAGTCAGAATGGTTTGTAATCGATTAGCAATCACTCAAAGCTACTGCATAGTGTTGGCCGTCATAGCACAGTAGGCAAAATAACTGAGATGCTTCATGACAAAGTCATGCTATCATAATCTTCAGCCATTGGAAAAATGGGTTGAATTGGACTCAAATTAGCTTGTTATCCATATATCAAAATCTTACTCGATGTTGTCTTTGTCATTCATGCCATTTCGTATTTCAAGATGAATCGAAGAACGATACAAACATGTGAAAAATATCCTTTGCAACTTTTGCATACAAAAGAGTGCAAGTCAATGGATGAATTACTGATGCTTATACAGTTGCATGAACCGAGTTTTAATTCAAGAAACTTACTATTCCCTAATATGTACCGCTAGACAGTCAACGATGATTCAATAGCTCTAATCGAAGTCACAGAAATAAGTATTCAATGAAAAGACTGGATGGATAGCGTTGACATCAATTACAGTACTGTACCGTATTGAAGGATAGAATACGAATAATTTCTGAATTCCGATAATGATAAGCCACTGCACGAATAAGATCAACACAAACAGCTGTGATGACAGGATTGAAAGCAAAACTCTTTCCCATTCGCCTCATTCGGTTACAGTTGATTATTATCGTACTACTGTAGTAGATAGAATAAAAAAATGGATCATCGTACACTCACCGCCCCATACTAACCTTTGTTATCTTTGACTGTATTAGGTTCTCCTATCGGCAGCTATTTGCAACAAGAGTGGCAAAGGTAAAAATATCCACAAGACTAATGCATCAGTATAATCAATAGAATTAGTAGACTATCAGTGAAAGAACGAGCTAGACGTTTTGATAAGCTTGATAATATTACTCAAGTAGTTATTGTCATTATTGCGTGTTTCAATTGATATACATTCTTGTAATCATGATAGGACTGCTATCTCGGCAGTTTGTTGAAATGTCACGATCACGAGCTGAAGGGCTACTTGCAGCCTTCCCCAAGTTGATGAGTAACGGAAAACAGCATACTTTCGTTGAAACAGAAAGTGTTCGCTATGTTTATCAACCTTTAGAGAAATTATTTGTCTTACTCATTACTACCAAGAATAGTAATATACTGGAAGATTTAGAAACGCTAAGGCTATTTTCGCGAGTTGTAAGTTAGACACCAGTTCTACAAAAATGTTAACAATCATCCAATAGTTAGCTATATTGAACCCTTCATCCTTTGTTGTAACTGGCAGTTGAACTAGCTTAGACGAATCGTACACATAGTAGTCTATCATTTGGAACATGTTGGTGTTTCCATTGCAGGATCCTAACAATAGATCAATAAATACTTTAACCGCTTAGGTGCCTGAATATTGTGGTTCTTTGGATGAAAAAGATGTTCTTGATAATGCATATGAAGTTATATTTGCTTTTGATGAGATTGTGGCACTAGGTTATCGCGAAAGTGTCAATTTGTCACAAGTTAGAACTTATATAGAAATGGAAAGTCATGAAGAAAATGTTTATCAAGCTGTCCGTAAGGTAATACATTTCAAATGATACTTCATTCTTGCACAGTTACATACGTATGTTGAGTTGGTTGACGCAATAATGAATATCAACACCATGTATGTTGGCATTGTAACCACAGTCACAAGAAAAGGAAGCCCACGAAGCCATGAAGAAAAAGGCAAAAGAAATTGCTCAACAAAAGAAAGAACGAGAAAAAATGAATCGTGGTAAAGGTGGTACGTCAAATATGAGTAGCTTAATGTCAGGAACATCTCGTTTGTCTCCAGATGTACCAATGGTCGGAGATACAACCAGTTCTGTATCGACTTCATCGAGTAAACCGCAGAGTACATTCACAAGTAGTTCAAGGTGAGTAGTATCCAAATTACTTTCAAAGACAACTGTATTATTAATATATAAACTATCCCCAAATTGTAGACCTAGTGGATCTAGCCGTGCTTTGAAATTAGGTGGAAAGGATAGAGATCTTAATACGTTTGTAGACAAACTAAAAGCTGAAGGAACTGGTAATTATGAAACAAAATTTTATGCAGGTTCTATTATATTCTCTTACAATTATTGCTCTTCCAACTCTCGATATGGATTAACTTTAGATGTGATTGCATCAACGGCAAAACATTCCATTGCTTCAGCCAATAAACCAGAGCCCCCAACCAGTAATGTTATCCAATCAGGGTAGGTTATGACCATTCGCCTGGTCAGTGTTGATATTGCTAACAAACTGCATAATGTCATAAAATGTATACAGTATAAAATAAAATTAATTCCACCCAATACTAACTTATTGCCTTACTGTTAGTATTCACCTTAAATTAGAAGAGAAAATTAACCTACAAGCTCGTCAAGATGGTAGTTTAGAAACTATGGAGGTCTTGGGCAACCTAATATTACGCATTTCTGATGCTGATAAGCAGAACATACATGTTTGGGTAAAAAATGATGAGGATCGAGATGTTCAGACACAGGTAATTGATATAAACTTACCTACAATGACTGCATCAGTGTTTCTAACTTTATTTTAAGGAGAAATGCGATAAAACCATATCTATTACGCTAATTAAATGCTTTTTTTATATTTTTAAAGCGCTCTTCGACAGTTTCATAGTTCTTCTAGTTATACCTTTTAATTTTATGAATCTTTGTCCTAGACTCACCCACATGTGGACCGCAAGTTTTTTGCGCAAAAATCAATTATTGCATCCAAATCTGCTTCAAAGCCATTCCCATTGAATAACGACGTTCCTGTTCTCAGATGGAGATATCAAACTTCCGATTCAAGTCAAATGCCATTGTCAAGTATGCGAAGAGATATCTAACAGGAGTTGTCGACATTATAAATGATTCGGCTAAATTGTCTCTTTTTTTATTATTAGTAAATTTATGGCCGTCTTATAATAATGGTATGACAGAAGTAAATGTAGAATATGAGCTTGAGCAAGAAGACTTAACGCTCAATGACGTCAACATTGTTATACCGATACCGTAAGGCAGAATTATTGTATCTATTCCGTCATTAAGATTGTAAGAAAACTGCTTACATAGGTACAATGCTATGATTTTATAATAATAAGGCATGGGTCTGGAAGTCCAGTTGTTAAAGAAGTGGACGGAGACTATGATTATGACAATGGAAAGTCCTGTTTAATTTGGTCTTTACCAGTTATGGATGCCTCAAATAAGGACGGCAGTTTGGAATTTACCGTAGCTGGAGATCAAAGTGATTTCTTTCCTATATCCTTGTCGTTTTATTCTCCCAATTTGTATTGCCGTCTTTCGGTAAGTTATGTTTGTGATCTTATCGCTGATTTTGATGCTATATGTAGAAAAGATTAAAGTATGCACTTTCAATAATAGATTGCAGGAGTAAAAGCGGCTGAATCTGGAAAAGATATAACTGACTTTAGCAGCGAGATGTTCTGTAAACCGGACAGATATTTGATTGGCAATGTGTAAAAGGTTCTTATTCAGCTGGCCGACTTCCGACATGCTATAGTTATGAAAAATAAACTGTAGAACTTCTATATTAATTGCAGTAGAATGATATCCTAATAACAGACATTTGTAATGCTATGCTCTATAAGGGTATTTCTATGCAATGCCCTCTGTTAAGAACAAAGTACTCTAAAAAATGTTTTTATTATTATTTTATGTAATCACTACAAATTATTGAATAAAGGAATGGTATCAATCCTTACAATTAATTTTTAGGTAGTGCAGTCTATACATCAAACTTACTAACTGTTTAAGTTGTATCGGTTTAGAAGGCAGCATATCAGACCAATCACATTAATCTCCTTCAAGGAGGTAACCTCGATTGATCTGGTGCGTGCGCCGTTCTAAGACAAGTACGTCAGTATAGCATTGTAAAGTCTCATGGTAGTTTCTCCTTGTAAGCAAGCTGGAGTTAAAATTCCTTTATAATTGGCCCGATACTCTAATGTGAACAGAAATATTTAATCAACAGTATGCTGGAATACTGCCAAGTAGCACCACTTAAAATCAACTGCAATAAGAAAACTTGGCACTATAAATAAAGTAGCTAAAAGTATAGTATAATTCACAAAACACATTAAACATTTATCAGCGTACTTTTACGTCCAAGAGTACATTTAATGGCAAACACTGCATCAGTTGCTCCAAGAAAACATGGCTCTGAAAGTTCTTGAATAAAGGAATGGTATCATTAGAATTATTTTTAGTTTGTGCAAATCTGCATCTTGTCCTTCTAATTGTTGAGTCACTTTATTAAACTTTAAATTAGACCAGTTGCATTGTCCCTTTCAACGGAATTACCTTAATTGATCTGGTTCGCATGCCATTCTAAAACAAATACGTGACTGTGGCATTGTAAATTCTCTTGGTAGATTCTCCACGCAATCAAAGCTGTAGTTGAAACTCATTTATAGCTGACCCAACATTACAATATAAGTAGAAATATCTAATTTACAGTATGCTGGAATACTATTAGCACTACTTTATCAACTGTGATGAGATAACTTGACAGTACAAAGATAGCAGCTAAAAGCGAAGGTTTATTTAGAAAACGCCTTGAACATTTATCAGCATATTTTTGACGTCCGAAAGTACATTTAATAGTATTAACTTAATCAGTTGCACAAAAAAATTTTCTGTAATAGGAAACAACTACAAGTAAGAGAACATATTCTGGAGTGAATTATGGTTAATACTGGTCATGAAATTAACAGCTTCCGAGAAAAATACTTGCTACAGCACTTTTGTCGATAATAAAGTTTAGGAAAAAAATTAATGCAACAGTAACGTAAAATGTTACGTATTCCGATTATATTATAAAGCAGGCAGTTTCATAAAAGATTTTTGATATTTTACCCATAATTTAATTAATGGAGTATTGTTCATAAAGCTAACCTATACAAGAATTATTGAATTTAATCATAGAATTACCGTAAATACTATAAATAACTGATGATGATGCCTCTTCAAACCTTATTAAGAACTTTTTGAAAATAAAGATTTCGAGCTCGAATGGAAAAGTCAACCATCTCGGTTTACTGAAGTTTTATAAAATGAATGAAGAAGCTCTATGGAACAACGAAAAGAAGTTTTTTTAAAGTGCTAAAGAAGGAAGTATCGTTTACTAAATGTTGCAAAGTGCTTACGGGTATGCCTTGGAAGGCTTTGTTGTGTGAGCGTCGACTATATTACACTTAATTTCCCAGAGTTTTTGTAAGTACTCTACTTACACCTACGATCATAATTACCAAATACGATAAGAAATTCTTATGAGTGTCGATAATGTACTCGTGTTTCTTAAATGACTAGTTTTATTTTTACTCAATAAGTATGCTGAGATAAATAATACGTACTTTTCCGGTAAATATAATTATTTTGGTAATTATTCTTAGCGCTTTTACAGTTGTAAGAAATCTTCTATCAATCGACATTAGCTCTTAACTACTAATAAGCATACTGTGCTGATTTCTAGTTAACCCAATGTACGAATATATTAAAGTTTCATAAAGAATTGAATTTACTGAAGGATGCTTTAGGCGCTTTTTAAGGATTAAATTGTGGTAGCGTTCAACTTAATTGGCCTGAAAGTAAGCCTACGATAATTAATTAATAAAATTATTTCTAATTAAGGGTAAAAAAATAGCATTAATATCTCTTTAATTGAAATTATCGTTATTTCAAATTCTCAATTTAGATCGATAAAACTACTCTATTGATAGATTTTACGTTAATACTTCAGTAACAGTTTCATATTTCAGAAGGACAGGTAAAATATTAGTATTTAAGCTACAAAAGTTAAATCTTTATTTACTTTTGTTAATTTATCTACTGCAATCATAAATGTCATCATTTGTTTGGCACTTAATCAAGTATATTCTAAGGCCTAGTGTAGCTTGTTACGAACTTCTCAACGTCGAAATACCTGCACTTGCAAATTTAATTCAGACTAAGGATGAAAGTTTAACTACAGAAAATGTTTTAATAATTGCTGAAGATATAGCACGAGCTATCCAGTCCTTGCATGCTAACTCTATAAGCTATGGAAGCAATAATGCAGATTCTATTCTCGCTTTCATTCCTGCTCAGTTGAATTGATTTCATATTGGATTTATCCAATTTAAATAAATCATCAAAAACACGTTAACTATTTATAGCATTATATCGATGATGAATGTAGAACTACTATCAAATACAGTGAAATCCATAACACTGATGCTAATCAATTTCATCCACGTACTTAAAATTACCACTAATTATCTATCTGATTATGTAATTGGCTATTATAACATGAATTTATTTGTAGCGTAATTTCAAGTTAATGACATATCAAGATACAGTAGTTTGGCTATACAAAATGTTATTATCTGGTACTATATTCCAATTTGCAGTTTCAGTTATTTAGTCTGTAGTATTTAAAATGATCGCTGCTGGATGAGGCTACTGAACTTAATCATATGAATGAGGGTAGAATCAGCCTTTTCCGTTCTAAATACTATATGAAATGCTATACTTGTAGTTTACTAAATCCTATAAAGCTACGTCAAGTGCCGCTTAATCTTTCCCCAAACCTTATTGTCGTAGACTACTTCCTGACAAAGTTTATAAATCTGATGAATTTGTTGGAATAAGGCCTGATGATGATTGAATTACTATAGCATATAAGTTTTCCATACTTGTAAGTACGATAAAGTATAATATTTCCTATACTGTAACACTCAAACACTATGAACATCAGCACTTCCATAAAATCTATAATTGCAGTTAACGTGATGCCGTAACACTCGGATAACTGCTATACAGATTTTGCAATTACGCTGTAATTTCAAAACGTTTAGTAGTATACGACACTCTGCGATTAAGCCTGTCCATGACTCATTCATACCCTGAATTTTCGATTGGTTAGGAAGTCATCTTGTTTAGATATTTCTGATGCGTGTATCATTAATATTCGTGCTTAATTGGATCAACAATATTTATTACTATATATTTAGAAGCATCCAATTAGCTCTATGATTACGATAAATTCGAACATTAGTAAAACTTAAAATTATTATGTATAAAGTTTGGAGCAATAACGAGATGGCAATTTCTGCGAGTCTATTAACAAATCTATTACGGTTAAACTATGTCTTTCTTAAATTTTCGATAAAGTCATGATTTTCATTTATATGATTGATTAATTTCAAACTTTGTTACTCTTTTTTACAGCAGAATATTGCCTTAAGATACCTTACTTGTGCTAACACTAATTCCTTAATGAATTGTATAGAATCAGTCAGCTAAGGCGTCATCGAGCAATTTTACGAAAGCTCAGTTTATTCACAAAAATAAGGACAAAATCTTATCCCGTCACTTGATGCAATGCTGCAAGATTTGGCTAAATTAGTTCAATTTTATGGCATTATGGTATCGCACTGCAGGTAAGGGTTGGAAACAGATGCCGTTGCTGAAAACGGAAAAATTTAGAGAACCTTTGGCAAAAGTGGATGATGGCAGAAAAAGCGCTTAGTTTTATCTGAAAATTAGTCATAGCTACAGCACAATATCTCCTATGCTTATTCAAGCATTCGCATTTAGTGAAAAAGGCAATTTCTATAATAGTTATAAATATATTCCACCAATTTAAATGCATATCAGTTACAGTCAAGCACAATAATAAAATCTTGCTAACCACCTAAAATAAGTCATAAGATTCACTAATTTGAAATTAATACAATATTGGAATATAGTGTTTCCGTACTCTACTGTCAATTTGATTAAAATAAATGGTTACAAAAATGCAAATAGAACTATGCACTACAGTCAATGATAGCTTCGTAAAGTAACTGTTTCATCTTTCTCGAAAATCTCTTGCGGAACATTCTCTTTATTAAATCTACATTGAATTTAGTTAACAAAAAAATCATTAGGATTTCGATTAGAGTGATAAAAGGTTTTTACTGTATATCATTTACTCAAGCAAATCACGAATAACGCGATCTTATTCAATTTCCTTCATAATTATTTACACTGTAATGTAGTAAAAAACTGAAAGTAGAGTTCTTTATAGCTTTAGTATGAAACTATTATTATTTTACTATAGAAAATACTAGAAAGTGATAGTATCTTCAAGTTTTACTCTACCAAATCATGGTGTCTCATCTTTTCTTTTTCGCTATTTTACACGGTACAGTATAGATTACTATAGGAATAGCCTAAGAGCAATCGCCTAATCTAAAGAAAGGGATTTTGATGGTCTATTGGGAATGTAAATGAATTTCACTCAGTATGTAAAAGAAGCCACTCGAAATTAAATTATTAGTCTTTGGCCACAATCATACCAATGTTGCTGCATCGTATAAAAATCTGGGAAATACGTATAAAAATCAAGGCAAGTATGAAGAGGCTAAATTACTTAGTTGGCATTTTGCTCCTTAAAATCTTGTGTTACATGAACAAGGATAATCGGTTTGGCTGGTAATGTATCGTCCAATCTCGCCAGAAGTGGATCGACAATGGTCTAAAATGGATTCAGTTATAATAGTAAATGTTTGGGGCTACTTAAAATTAAAATTCTTATTTGCATGACGTAGAATTTTAGCTAAATGTTATATTAAATTGATTATTATCATTGAGTAGGATTTGTATACTTAATTGGCATTTTGATTCATCACATACAATTTCACAACGACATCGGAAACTGTTTGGTAGCAGTACATTCACCATTTTAGCAAGAATTTGGAAGGCACGGTGGTAAGCAAAGCATTCACCAGTGGCTAGTTCATGCCATCGAAAAATATAACGTGAATTATCGCTGCACTACAAAACCACTGGAAATGGGCCGAGAAATGAAAGTGTCTTACGAATATGATACAAATTCATTTTATTTCATTATTACGGCAATGTGGTAAGTTGTAGGTCCGCGCTAATCGAATCTTTTTAAGCAAATCATCGTTTCACGCAACGACCACTAGCAATGGGCAGGAAACGTAAGCACACATGTCTTTCGAACATATCCGACCAGAAATCGACAAATTTACCGAATTAATTTCTCATGAAGCTAAGTTACTTTTAGAAGAAATTTATTACGGGAGTTATTACATGTTCTTTAACGCAATTACGTCAAGTAACTACCTGATTTGAACTGCAAATTTCGAACGTAAAAACGGAAAAAGGTATACAGTTTTCTAAAATGCTCTGACTAGCACAAAGTGATTTGCATTCATAATAGTCAACTCAAATGATAAAAATCGTCGATAGTAAAGAAATAATGATCAACTATACGCAAAGCAGGATGAATTTTAATATTGTCTACTATTTGCACTACATACGATAGTCATTCAACTAGAAGTTGCAAGATCTCATCATTAGTTATTAAATTCGCCTATTTTCTCAAGTGAGCTTTCCAAAGTCTCATATCGATCAACTATTTTATACATTAGTGTAAGGTAAAATAAATTAATTAGTCTACTCAGTCTATTCAATATTTGTCAGAGTACGGTAGCAATAGTAATTTAAGATTTAAGGCTTTTGTAACATTGTAATTGTAACGTTTTTTATTGTGAGAAAAAATAAATCCGTCTATTTCGCAATTAAGCTCTTCCAAGTCTCTTATCAATTATTTATTTTGTGTATTGGAGTAATGTAAAAGCTGTGAGCTAGTCTACTAAAATCTGTTCAATATTTGTCAGGGTACAATAGCAATGATAATTTAAGATCTCGATAAATCTATTTAAGATGTGATAGTGATTATCCCAAAATAACCGGAATGTAGATACATATAAGAACAGCTACCGAGCCGTAAAGCAACTCTGGTTATATCTTGGTTGTACTCTTAATCAAAATTTTATGCTGGCACATGGTCATGCCAACAGCACGCTACATACAGTACTGTGTCAGCTTATCCTTTCCATATTTTCCTCATGGGTAGAATAAAGTATCAACATACAAAGCAATCTATCAATTTTTCAATACACTTTTAATAGCTCCTATATTAATCTACCTTATGTTTGCAGCAATAAGCCAATAATGTAGAGAATCGACTATGCACATGCAAATATGCAGAATCGCGCTGAATATTTCAACCCAGAATATGAAACTTCAAGCAATACTTTATTTAAGCCTTTTAATAATTAGTGATGTGTTACAATATAGCAAATTCCAATTCATTGGATTAGAAGGATTGTTTAACCTGCTAATACATCATAGACAATCACTTAATGATCATTATACTAATAATAATTAATTCATTATCGTAGCAGCTGGCAAAATGAGATCAAAATGCGCAGCCTATCAAAATTTCTTTTCTTGAAATAGGATTTGTAAGTTTAAGCTAATCAAATTGTTTAAGCCATTTAGGTCCATTGTAAAGTCCCTTTTAGTAAGATACTTTCAATTTAAAATATGCTATCCTAAAGGTGATAAAGGCAAAGTGAATATGAACATTTAATCTCAACTTTAATTTCGACAATATCATTGTTATGACTCATGAATCTAAGAAAATTGCAGTACCGGTCGAACGATGATATGTTCATTTGGGAGGTTATTAGCTATACACCGTTTAAAAAAATAATAATGTTATTGTATGTTTTTGCACATCTTAACATTATAAAATTAACCAGCAACGATTCTTATTCTATCAACTTCCCTTTAAATTAGATAAAATATCATCAAGTAATAATAATTACAACTAAACTCATTCTTACCGTTGTTATTTGAGTTGCATCCCAAATCCAAACACCTCCAATTTCCGGCTGGACTGCACTTACTGTTAAAAAGATAAAATATTAGATATTGTAAACCCATACCATCGCAAGACTATCTGAAATCTTCAACTATTAATGAGTAGACTGAAAAGCTCTGCTCGCATTTAAACAGTTTATCTTAATGCTAACTAATTTAGTGAAGGTGAATAAATAAATTGGCAAATTTACTTACCATCTGTGGCACAAACCAATGAGTTTTACAGTATTTACTGGGAATTTCTTATTTTGGTATTCACACGTATTGGTTTCTATAATCAAATCAAGTATTCTTCTTTTAAAAATGCCAATAAATATTACTTGAATCCACTTATAGACTAACGTAGATATTGAATCGGGTAATGTGAAGTAAATTTTGAATTTTAACCTCAATACATAATAATAGTTAAAATCAGCCTAGTCTATTACTCAAAAGCTCCAGTCATAATTGACAAATTGTGGAAAATAAATATCTACTAATTGTCAGTTTTCTACTTCTATTCTACACAATGAAATAGAAATACTAGTTTCTAAACAGTATCAAATCTTAGTGACCCATAGCTTACCTAATGGGCAAGGTTTATTGGTACAGACATATTTTCCATCATTACATTTGCTAAAATTAAACGAATCATAGTACATAGATATATTAAATAATAACAGTAATACTAGTATCCATTTAATTCATCCAAATCTAGCTTTAGCCTACGTATAACTTACCACTTTTCGCACTTCTTTTCCTCAACATGGCCATGGGGGATAATTTGACCATTAGTCAGAGTGCAGTTTTGGAATTCTATTCAAATCGATGATATTTTAGCTCAAACTTGCTTGTTAACGACATTCATTTTAATCACATTATAAGATGAAGGCTACTAGTAGGATTACGAGCAAAAGGAACGTACTTGGTTTTAAGCATTCAGAATTCACATTGCATTTCCATTGGCCATCATTCATGCAAGTACTATTTCGAAAATAATTTTATACAATTATTACTCATAGTCGCTTCAACAAAGGTATAAAATGATGGCATTGCAGATTGATATAGCATCAGAATGGTGAATTGTAATTTTATTCGTTACCATTGACGGCATTTTTCTTCCATCTTATAACCAGTTGGAACTTGTTGACTTCCAAGAGCACAAGTTACATTACGTGGAACTGAAATAGAACATATTTGTTTACCGTAGCGGTCTAAATTTAATTATACGTACAAATACCGAAACTAGAGCTGAAATATTCACGATGAATATTCCTAATGAACTTTTGTCCTATGTAATATTTACTTGTAGGAGTACAGTTAGGCTTGCGTTGACAGTACCAACGAGCAAATAATCCGCAGATACTATAAGGGAGGTAAGTAGGGTAGTTAGTGACGTTTGACAGGTAAAATATTACCGTAAGTATAATATTCCTACCATCTCTGGCAATCCTTTTCTACAACAGCCGTAATGTTGTAGTTCTTCTTTTCATAAACACATGGAGCTAATGGATTAGCTGTAATGAAATAGTAGAATTTTAGATGAGAATACAACAGTTACAGTACGTGATTATTTTTCTTAATCAAAATGGAGATTTTTCAATTACTGCTGGGTGGAGGACAGAATTTCCTGGTACATGCCCATCTTCCGTTATTGCAGAAACTAAAGATATAGCAATAGACATATTTTATGAGCAAATAGGTAGTTTAAGTCTGGTTCAGTATAAGCTACATGATTCCTCGTAAACTGTATGGCTAAAATTTGAACTTACCAGTCATTACAATCTTGCTTTCTGGTTTGGCCGTGGTTGAAAACTTGATCCATGAAACGGCATGTC